>NW_015387676.1:178468-193921 GCF_001527695.2 Protobothrops mucrosquamatus
GGTTGCATTCAGCCTCCCCAAGACCCTGTCCACATCTTCAGGAGCAACAGAGTCAAACTCCTCCCATACAACCATCTCAAGACCTGCTCCCGTCTCCTCCCCCTGGGCCAACCAGTCGGAGTCTAAGCCTTCTCGGATCCGAGCGACTTTGTCATACAGATACTGCGCAAAATCCTCTGCCCTCCCCTCCAGGGGGTCCAGGTTTCTACACTATACCAAATATAGTGTAGAAACAGTGTTTCTAAAAACATGCCTACCAAATTAGTGATCTAAAGTGAATTTAGATTGTTACTTGCTATTCCATTCCCTAATGTCTCTGGCTCTGGCTCTTTCACTCTGAATCACCTGCATTTTACACACAAATTAATCCTGTTTAAATGAATGTGTTATTAATTATGATTGGATTAAAGATTAGCAAATCAAGCTCTAGAACCACATGGAATCCCCAATCCTTCTTGATGGGCCCCAAACTTAATTTTTTCAGTATTTTGCAATAGGAATGTATCTGCAGTATAATGGTTTCTTGTTTCTTTCAAGTCATTGAGTTATCTTGGCAAGATTTTCAGAGATGGTTTGACATTGATTTCCCTGCATAAGGCAGAACTAGAATTCCAGTTTCCCTGCTCCTAGTTCTGTATCTTAACTATTAGAACATACAACATAGAATCATAGGGTTGGAAGGATCTCAGAGATCATCCAATCCAACCCCCTGTTCAAGGCAGGAGACCTTATACCATTCTAGTCAAATGGTTGTTCTGTATGTTCTTCAAAACCTCCAGTGATGGAGCACCTGTAACTCGGAGGCAAGCTATTCCATTGATTAATTGTTCTCACTGTCAGAAACTTTCTCCTTAGTTCTAGGTTGAATTTCTCTGTAACAAGCTTCTCAGTATCTTTTTTGTATTATACTGCACTTGGATGCAGTATTCCAAGTGTGGCCTCACTAGTGTGATATAAAGCAGTACTATCACTTCTTGCGATCTTGATGCTATCTCTCTGTTGATGTAGCCCAGTTCTACATTGGCTTTTGTGGCAACTGCAGCACATTGCTGACTCATACTTAAGTGGTGATCCACTAGGATACCTCGATCCTCTCACAGTTGCTACGGTTGAACCAGGTACCGCCTGTCCCATATCTATGACTTTGTTTTTTCCTGCTAAGTTCCTGATCTTGCTTTTCTCATCACTGAACTGCATCTTGTTGATAGGGCCCAATGCTCAAGTCTGTCAAGATCCTTCTGAATCTTGAACTATCTTCCAAAGAGTCAGCAATTCCTTCCAGGTTGCTGCCATCTGCAAATTTGATGAGTTCCACTCTATCCTCTTATCTGAATCATTTATGAAGATGTTGAAGGGTATTGGCCCCAAAGCAAAACCTTCAGGTACCCCAATGCATGCTCCTCTTCATATGGATGTAGTTTCACTGAGGATTACATGCTGGGTGCAGTTGGTCAACCAAATATGAATTAGACCAAACTGGATCTCATTTGTATGTTTGCTCTAGTGATTAAAATGCTGGATTAGGTGTGGGAAAACCTAACTTTTGGTCCTGACTCAGACATGAATTCCAGGAGTCAAGATAGACTCAAAGATTAAATAAATAGATAAATATCATGTCATAAAAAACACATTTCCTTTAAAAAAGACAAAAATAAAAAAGCCTGCTTCTGTTCATATGTATGATGTGATTTTGCAGATTTGCATCATCATTTCTTCATTGCACCCTCTCTTGTACAGTTTTACCTTTGGATTCAATCAACACAAGGATCCTTACTTAGTTTTAATTCAGTAGGGATTAAGTTCAACTAAATTAGATTTATTCTATTTAAACAAATGAATAAATCATAGTTTGGCAAATTAAATTCTCAGGAAGAAAGGAAGACATAAATCATAAATCTCTAGGAACATATATGATTTATTAAATATTTCCAATGCTACTGCACTGATTGATTCAGAATTCCAAAGCATTCCCTTCTTTATGCCATTAAAACTTCTTGTGAAACAAATCCAGCGTTATTTGTCTCCAAACTCTCTTAATGCTAGCAGTGATAACTGAATGTTTTGAATGGGGAAACTCAACGGAGTAACCTTTGCAATGGATTGAAAAGTATTTTATTCCCCACTGAAAAATTGCATTCTTTCCTCTTATTTTTAATTATTATTATTCTGCTCCTTTTTTCTCCCTAATTTCTCCCAGAACTTCTCAGCATCTTAATTGTCTGCTAAGGGAAAAGAAAATGAGTCCTGCCCTTTTGCATTCTTGGAGTAACCTTTTCTGCTTGAAAGTCCCCTGAAAGACACAACCATTTCTGCAGCAGGTGTAATTTTAATGATGCTTTGATGCCATATGTCAAATCTCATCACTTGCTGTGAGGAATGACATTTCTTTTGATAGCTCCTAGCAACGGCAATACAAATTGTGGGTAGTCACTTCACACTGTACAAATAGCTCCTGCAGCAAGTACATTTAATTTCAGGTTCATGCTAGGTTGCATACCATACAGAACTATGTCCTCTGCTGTTCATGTTCATATTAGACAACTCTATCTCTTATCAGAAGGAAAAACTCATATTTTCTATTTTGCCCTTGTGAGGTGAATTAGATTCACTTGGATGAAGAGCTTCAGGCAGTGGGCTGTGAAGACTATGTTCAGTGACCCACAAGGAACATGAGTGACCTTGAAGTACCATTTGCAAAAGGAGATGGAAGTTCTGATCAGATGTCCATCTGTACAATACAGATGGAGGTGCTGCCATAGTACTTCAACATGGTCACTTCGCTTTTTACTCTTAGAAATCAAGAGGCCATTTCCAAGAGGTGCTTTAGATGAGTCTGCTTCAAAGCATAGCTTGATGCTTCATTCATATGTCATCTAACCTGCTCTAACACTGTGGCCACTGGTGACCAGTCACTTCAGCACTGAAATATATAAGAATCTAGATTTTCTTGCCTTATAACATTACTTTCACCAGTGGAGCATATAATGATATTGTAGCTTCATGACCTAAATCACTTCTAAACATTGGCAATTAATGGCGCCTTTATCATCTGCTTCCATTATAACAATTTTGCTTTCGTTATAGATGGTAGGCAAGCATTTTCCAAAATATCCTGAATGTTCAGAGGACACACAGTTCATCAGCAATGATGATTTGTGCTCCATAAACAATTCAGGAGTAAATAATGCAGATTCACAAGATGACTACCAAGAATATAAAACATAACACTTTTCCCTCTCTGCTCCCACCCTATGGAAAAACTAAATAATTAGCATACTTGCTAATTAATTTGGGAGGTTGGGGCAGTGTTCAGCATGTTCGAAACAGATGAACCATTATAGAGATATAAAAGCTGTATGAAAAGACTTCAAATTGGATAAGCAAACTGAAAAGGAAAAGATTAACTCAATTATATATACATGCAAAGTTGCTTTATGTTAGTCTCATCTGAACAATTGACCTTCCAGAGCTCTACTACTTGATTAGAAAAAAGACTGCAGAGTGGTTTAAATGTAGCCTTTAAAATGTTTAAAGCAAGGCTTGATATTTTTATGGAGGTTTCAATGTGTGTTGTGTGAAACATCAGGAAAACTTTGCATAGTTCAATGAAGCCAAGATCTTTTCCCTGGAACCATATTAAAGCAGAACCAACAGGACATGTTGGATATTTGAATCCTAACAAGAAAAGCATCTATCCAACAACTGTCTCCCCCCCAAATTTCTTCTGGAATGGCATCTAACTAATACACAGTGAGATCTGCTTCAGGGACATATTTTCCATATAATACATCTAGGTTCTTATATGTATGCAGTTTCGTTCACATAAAACTGCATGTTGTTAGAATACAGGCAATAGTTTGATTAACAACAGGTTGATGGGAAGAATAGTTTCTTAAAGCTAAGAGGTACAAAGTTCTCCACATTATTTATCCAGCCTAATTTCTCAGATTTTTACATTTCGCCTAAAGATATTTTCCCTAAGATCTGCCAAAGTAGAGAAATTCAGTTTATACTGATCCATTTGAGATATAATAGCTTTGAGAATAGCTTTGTAAGCAGTGATCTTTTCTATAGATTAAGCACCATTGGAAGGTCAAAGAAACTGTTTTAGCAGAGTGAATAGTGAATACTGTTGAAACAGAATAGCATTCTTTGCTCTCTTAAGATCCTTATTTGTATACAATGTTTGCATCAGATTCAAATATCTGGCAGTAATGATAACCATGTTGTCCCATCTGCCACTCACTGATGCACAGAATCCAATGACTCAATGTATTTCAGAAACAACCCCTAGCAAGAATAAGCCACAGTGCTTTGTTTCTAGAACTCTCAAATCAAAGGAATTAAGGAAGTTTATACTTGCAAAAAGACATCTGGAGATGGGAGAGTATATAAGTATAAGAGTATACTTCCATTACCTGAAGATTTTCAGGCAGAAAAAGATCATTACTTGTTGCCTATTGTTATACCACTCAAATATTGACAAAAGTATTGTTACACTATGACACAAGTCAGTTGGAAATGAATTTCATTTTGTTTTCTCATTTCATGGCCACCTCCTGTAATACAGATGTTTCTGGATGTATACTTCCAAACGGATACATTTTCCACCATAATATAATAGATTCATGTTTTAATTTTCTATGCATGCAGAGCTGTAAGCATTTCAAAATCCCAGTTGGGTGTTGGATGTTTATCACCACTGATTTCTCCTGTATTCAATGTAAGACTGTACACACTTTTTCTGCTTTATGAAGTGAGTAGGGCTTCTTCTTCAATTTCTCTTTTACTGATTTTTCAGTGTGCTACTCTAATCAAAATCTCTCTTTTAAAATGAAAGCAAAAAAAACCCCATCATAAATTATATTGTAATATTATTTTACCATCATTTTTTCTGATAGTAGTGATAATTAGCACATCTCTGGGAAAATTGAAAGGTCTTATAGGAGAAAGAGGCTTTGATTAGACTAATTCGATAAAAATTTAATCAACCCTGAGACTGAAAAATTGTCATCTTTATTGGACATAAAATATTCTGAAATCTTTTCTGGTGAATCAAACCTCTGGATAGCTATTGAATATCACCGTCAAGCCCCTAGCACATTTGTACTTGTAATTAAAAATGTATGTCATTTGATTCTTATTTTCCCAGTATACATGAATAGACACAAGGGAGTGGTGGAGGGGGTCAGTCTTCCATCCTTATGTTATTTCACTGATAATTCATGACCTTTGAACAGCAAAAAGGGCTACCATCAAACAGACCAAAGGTTTTGAGAAAACACCGTGTTAAACACTTTTGGAAGATACTTGGGGTGGGTGATCTAAATGAGAAAGTTATGAGCCTGTGTGAATCAGCTTTGATTTGATTTAAACTGGCGATTCAAGGTTTGAAGACAAACTAATTCAGTCTGAGCTGCTTCGAGATTTGAGATTCAATTAAGAAGGATTATTCATGGGCTATAAAATGCTTGCAGTTGATTCATTTTTTTGCAGAACAGGATGAAAATACCTTCCAGGGTTCAGCTCCAATATGTTTTTAAAAAAAAAAATATATTCTCCCTGTCCTTTTTTAATGCAGAGAGAGCAGGGGTGAGGGAGGCAAGTCTAAAGATCCTTCAACCGGCTATTTCAAGACAAAATTGCACTATATCATTGAAGTAGGTATCATTTCATAATGTATATTTTTTTAAAAAAAAAAAAAAAGCAAAGAACTGTTTCTATTAGGCAGTAATTTTTAACCTGATTTTTTGCATGGTGTAAGCTTGAAGAGCGATGACTATGGAGCTATCTTTATAGTATAATGACATTATAGTTGATCTAGCTAGGCTTCTTGGGAAGCTTTCTTCCCTCCTCTTAATGGGGTGGAGAGACATGGGACCTTGTCAACACTTGTTCTTTTTGGGACAATACTGTGGAGAATAACAATTGGCATGTCCTTGTAAGGTGATAGAACCTTTTTGCTACTAATCTCTATATTATATGGGTTGCTAGGAAGGTTGCCTAATTGGATGAGAAGTTTCCCCTTTTGAGTGGGCCTGTGGCCTCGTCACCTGCAAGGTCAGATTATATTAAGATTATGGGTTTGTTGGCAATGCTTTTTTGTTAGGCATTGTAGTTAGGAGCAGCAGAAACAAGCTGGCCTATCAAGTACAGCATATCATCTTGAAAAGTTTTAAATATTAAGTTAGTGAAGAAAATATGTGTGAAAGATTGTGTTCCTGCAGATGTTTACTCTGAGAAATATATCATTATCCTTCTGCCCTATTTCTTCATCAGCTTCTTTCCTTTATTTTGGTTGTGAACACTGGCTTCACAATCACAGTTCCAAAGTTCTTCATAGTTTATAGATTCTTCTTGAAACATTTAATTGCAAAACATGTTCATTATTTCTCTGTTAAACTCTAGCCTGGTCCTAGGAAGTTTTTAACAAGCAGTAGTTGCTATTGTAGTCAGAATGGCCAAATTACCCCTTTCAGCATGATTATTATTTTTGCTCAATTTTTCCAATAATTTCTTTTTAAAAATCAGATTCTTCATGAAAGAGCTTTTGAACACTGCTTTTTTTGATTCAGTTCAGCTACCTACTGTAAATTTTTTAATAAGCACCTAGTATCTCAATATCCATTCTATCATTTAGACTGTGTGCGATGCTCCACATCTGTTATGACTTCAAACCATGAAGCTTACAAGTCAAATTTTTCATCCGTGCTTTTTAGACACAGGAAATAGGATTCATTTTCACATGAGATCCCTAATGCTTTTGATTTGACAGAGAAGAAATGATCATCAATTTTTAAAAACAAAATAAATTTTGGATGTTGTGGTGGGATGTAAGATTCTTCTGATTACCTTGGTTACAAGTTGTCTGAGCTGTATGAGAGTTTTCTTTTTCAATGCATAATTACCTTCTAGCAGAGATGCTGCAGAAACTGTGATTTCTCGTGCCCCAAAGACTTGATGTACCCCTGAGATTTTCAATAATATCAAAAGTGTTAAGGAAAATATCTTCTAAAAAGTAAGAAAAATCACTAAACAATCAGGTGATATTTCAATAGTGATAAATTGCAACTGATTATGGTGGCAAAACTTCTATTTACTGGATAGGACAGATGATGAAATAGATTAACTGGGAGAAAAATTGGAGAAAAAGAAGTGTCAAGGGAAGGAAGACAGAAGAAGAGACATATAAAAACAAAATGTGAAGATAATCTTTTTGCCTGGTTAGTTGATTTCCTGATTCATATTTGAGAGCTCTTCCAAAACAGATAGCAATTGGAAGTACCTACTAATATTGAAAGAAAAAACAAAGGCTTTAAAGAAGCTTAAATTGTTCATAAGCGTGCCCATCCCACAAAACAAAGTCCAGGGAATGGCTGTAATCCTGAATGGTGTATATTCATTGCAATGCTTTCCTTTATTTCTCCCTGAGGCCTGACAAGATGTATGTTTTCCTACTTATTGCAGCCCCTGCCTATATGTTTCCCAATTACAATGATTAAAGACAATGAATACATGGAATTGTTAATTTTTCTTTTATTTAGAATGCAAATTTCAAAGGCTCCATGATGCCTATAACCTACATTCCTAGCCCACAGTCCCAACAGAAGGAATTCAATATTATAATTCAAGGAGAAGAACACTTACATTTGACTTACTAATACAGAAAGAAGCAAAACATTTTAACATTGGATAATATTTGTGAATTATAGACCCAGAGGTTAATTTTAAAAATGTTTACCATTATATACACTGTTGCTGATCAGGACTGAATATCAAGAATTTATTTATAGGTGGGAAATAGAAAGAGTTTATATATTGTATTTTAAGTAAAGGTGATAAGTTACTAAAGTTGTGATGAGGGGGAAATCATTTCTTTATATTTTTCTTTACTGTATTCTTATTTTTTTTAATATTTTTGTCTTTACACTTTTTATTTTTTTTATGTATATATTTGTATTAGTTTTTATCTTTTCCATTGTAATGTTTTATACAATTGCTATTAGAAAAAGAACAACCGTCTCATGAATGAGAGATGGCTTCTTGTCACGTACAGAGTCTGATAATCCAGCTCCCAAATATCTTCTGTCCTCTAAATATGGTTTTGTTGCAAGTGCAAAGCTATGAAAAGAGACTGGGTAAGGAACAAGATTTTTGTCATCCCCAGCAACTTCCGATTAATGTTTGGCACCTCAGAGAAATTAGTGAACTCCAGGAAACTGAAGCAGAGAACTGTTTGCATCAGGAAACCATCTGTTTCTGTAGAAGGAGCTAAAATATGTAGCTTAGAATTAGCACTATTGATTTCAGTTTTCTGTGCTGTAATATACGTTTCTCTCTTTCTCTGGGTCTCTCTGTGTGTATCTACAATTTCTAGAATTGGGGCTTGCTTTACTAGCAGCATTTATGAGTATTTCAAGATGCATTCATAATGGTGTGTGTATGTCTGTTTGTATGTATCTGTATAGACATAGACATAGACATAGACAGAGACAGAGACAGAGAAAGAGACAGATATATTCTTTAGCCTCTTCTTGTAAACTATAATATTTCTGTCCAGTTACTTTGGAGATTTTGAGCAGGGGATTTCGTTTGCACTAGACTAGAGTTCCCCAATCTTTTGGGGTTGGCAGCCCAGAACAGGTGGAGCGGGAAAAGAAGGGATGGTTTTATGGGTAGGTGAATGCACGTGCGCGTGTGCTCATGCATGAATGCCTGTTGCTCATGTGTCTGGGGTCATGAGCGCTTACACGTGGGGCCACAAACGGACACAATGCTTGCAATAATGTTTGCGCAAGTGGGGCTGAGTATGCCCGTGACACTTGCAGCGACACTCGCGCAAGTGGGGCTATGTGCATACGTGCACACACGCACCAGCCAGCCACTCACATGGCCCAGTGGCCAATGGCCCACAGGTTGGAGACCCCTGCCCTAGACCAACATCACTTGGTATTTTGCTTGAAATACTGCTTTTTCTTTTGGATTTTTCTTCCATTCCTAATTGGAAAAGTGCTGTGATCTGGACAGTGCTGTACTATCTTCTTCCACATTAAATCTCTGCATTTAAATGCTTAATGTTAAATGAAGATGCTACATCTTATCTTATCTTTTTTTACAATAACATTATTTTTTTATCTCCTATGAAAATGATTTATCTCCCAAGGAGGGTGATAAAGAGCTGAAGAGGTGAATCTTTTAGTCACTATATCTCAGTGCTAGATAGCCAGAAGGTGATATTATAGAAACTATTTCAACTTTTGAATGTTGACCTTTTCGTTGACAAAAAGGAAGCATAGAGTATGAAAGGCTTTTTTTTTTCTTGTACAATATGGTTAAACTTTAGCTTCTCTGTGAAGCAGTCCCTGAATGATATTGGTGGTAGGAAAAACTACCAAGCAGGAAGCAGAACCAGTCTGTGAAGACCCAAAAGGCTTTTGAGAGATGATGTTTGGGACACCCAACCTTCCACTCCTAAGTATCAGAAATATTACAGCCTCAAAAAGCCAAGGCTATTAGATTTTGCTGCAAAAATCCTAAAAATATATCTTGAAGGAAGTGGAAAAATATAGAAAATGCTTACTCTTTCCTACCATCTAGTGGAGATCCATATTTTTGTGGCATAGATCCGGTAGCCTTAGATAGAATATTACTAAACTTACACTAAAATGAGATAATCAAGCTGTTGAGAAATAGTTAGTCCAAGGATGTATACTGTAACATCCCAAGAAAGCATTGAGAAAACTAAGAATGAACTATAAAAGTGAGCTCAAAACGGCATCCATCCCTTTGAATAAGCTTGATGCAGTAGGATGAGTTTGGAGTATTATAACTGAAATAAAAATGTTTCTTCAAGGGCAATTCTCAGTTCAGGACACTAGATAGAAATATACTTGTTTGACTAATAGATATAAAGATAAAGAATGTTTCTCTCAAATAATTACCTTTAAATGGGGCAGGGGAGGAAACATCTTCAGAGATGAAGATGACATCAGAAGTTGCAAGTAAAAAATATGACTGACTTTGAAAGGTATCTTCATTGGCCATTACTTGAAAGGTCTATTTAGTTATGAATTTGACTTTCTTTCCTCTCCTCTCCTGCCTCTTCCCCTTCCCTCTTCTCCACTTTTACTCCTTCCTCTCATCTCATCTATCCCCTTCTTAATGGCAGAGAGTTGCTGTTTTTGCTGCAGTATGGAGGGTAACGCCTATCTGTATGTTTTTGCACTGATAGAATGTTCTGTAGACCAGGAACAGATACTGCCTTGGTTACTAAAGGTTGGGAATGAGTCTATAGGAGCAGTGATGAGACAAAGGTATATCATCTCTCTCTCTCTCTCTCTCTCTCTCACACACACACACACACACACACACTCCCGCTCCCTCCCTCCCTCCCTCCCTCTCTCTCCCTCCCTCTCCCTCTCTCTCTCTCTCTCTCTCTCTCTCTCTCTCTCTCTCTCTCTCTCTCTCTCTCTCAATGTAAGGAATTGGGCAATAATTTTTATTTGTTTTACTTATATTCTCTTTATAGATCACTGCGAAATGATGCCACAGATTTTTGACAAGGGCATTAGAAAGTAATCTGGAGGCCACAGAAAAGATTCTTTGGTTGCCTTAAAAAAGACGAATGGAAAATTCCTTAGAAGTTGCAAATTCCTCAGAAAGAACAAACATTTTCTGAGATGCTGTGTGAACTATTTTCTCCTACAATGTGCAAGGCAGCAGAGGCAACTAAGACTTTTAGTCTGGCTGATTAAATACATAGTTACAGAGTACAAAAGTACAAAACAGGTTTGCCATTGCTTTCAATTTTTCAGCCTGGCATAAACTCTGGAATTTCTTGATGGTGTCTCATCTAAGTAATAATCAATCCTGTTTAGTTTGGGAGCTTGGATGGGTCAGCCAGGCACTGTCAGAGAATAAACCCAATATCTAAGGAGACTACGGGTAATGTAATGTGCAAAGGAGCAGAGAATCACTTGCCAAGATGGCATAGGGAATAGAAGAACAGTTCTAAGTGTCACATTATGTTGCATTGGCATTAGCTCTAGTGGGATGATTTCCATCATCAAGGGACCATAAGGAATATTTGTACTTTAAATCCTTTCTAAAAATTTTTTTAAAAAACCTTTGGTAAAATACTATTGAATCTCAGTAATATTCAGAGTCCTACTATCCAGTCAGGTTTTTGTAATCACTTAAGTGAACTGACAACCAATTAAGCTTATTTTCAAAAAATGACTAGACATGTTTTATTTCGGGAAAAAATCAATTACATCTTCTTTTGAATAAAACACTACTAGGAACAACAGTGTGTGTAAAAAGGTCTGAAGTGATATCATTACAAGAGAGTATAGGAGACAATGGCTGAAATGAAGGTGGGATAGAACAATCTTATGCAAAATATACTGATGAAATAAATTTTCATCTGTATTTGTTTATGTATTGATGACAGAAGAAAGAAGTGAATGCAATCATTCTTCATCTTTTCATGCATTTCTAAGCAGAATTAAAATTCAAGTCTTTATTTCCTACTTTCCTCATTAAACAACCCTTATTTCTGGGAATCGGAGCTGCACAGTGGATCAGTGGGTAAGACACAGGGCTTATCATCTGGAAAGTTAGAAGCCCAGGTCCAAGACCCAAGTGCCACATGATGGGGAGAGCTCCTGTCCTTGCCCCAGCTCCTGCCAACTTAGCAGTTCAAAAGCATGCAAATGCAAGTAGATAAATAGGTACCACTTCGTGGGGAAGATAATAGCATTCCATGACATCATGCTGGCCACATGACCACATAAATGTCTTCAGACAGCACTGGCTTCATGGCCTTGAAACAGAGATGAGTACCGCTTCCTATAGTTGGCAACAACTAGTGGAGTAAAATCCACAGGGACTCTTTTTTATTTTCAGGGAATTACAGAACAATCTTATGTATATTAGCCTAAGGAAGGATATTTTTAGACCCTCAGAATTTATGTCTTTTAATCTTCTTCTTTGATCAGCTTTCAGGTCTGACATTCTGCCTGGGAGGGGGAGGATGGCCCTTAATTGCCGGGGCCTGCTAGTCTGCTGGGAGGGGGGAGGGGGATCTTGGTTTCCTCCATTTTGTTCATTACTCCTTTGATGCCTCTGGGTGTAAATGGAAGAAGGATTGTGTCATGGATCATCTGCCTTATGTCCACCTCGATGGGAGGATGTTGAGAGAAAAATAAAACCCCAGGAATGGCACCTGGGAACTGCGCTTATCACTTTGGTTCCCATAACAAGTTTGCACCTGGGGATTGGATGAATTCAAACTGGACATTTGGCTGTTGAGGTGGGGTTTGGGAAGGGGATGGTTTAATGTGACGTTTCATGCGGGGGAACTTTATATCTTGCTTTGCTCCCTTGCTATCACTATCTCTCAATAAAAGTTCCTTTTGAGACAATGCCTGTTTCAAGAGTTCTACTTCCTTGAGAGGACTAGTTGAGGCATGACCTTACAGATATATAACTTGCACAAGAAGGCTTGTTGTCTCCAGAAGTATACCTCCCAGGTATCTCCAAAATTATTGCCAAATTGTCATAGTTAATGTTGCAGAAGGGGGAAATGGTTAAATACATGGAGAGGAATAATAATTGTATTTAACTGAGTTTTAAGTAATATTAAATTAATTTCAGTGAAACTTAATTTGTGGCCTGGCCCATATGTTCTTTCTGTCTCATCTACTTGCTGAAGTATGATTTTAGCAAGACATTCAAGTAAAATTATAGCCTCTGGCTCAAAAGAAATTGAATAATCCTTAGAAGTAAACCTCAGTGTATTCAAATGGATTTACTCTCTTTAAGTGCGGACAAAAGTATATATTATTGTTTTAAAATGGTTAGGTTAACAATTGGAAGGCAATCTCTTATTTTACCTCAGGAGAACACATTTGAAAGAAAATTCATTTATCATTTCTTTATTTTTGAAACCGCTCTTCCTTGGGTGAAGACATTCCAAATGTAGGAGATTTTCTTTAGAGCTAGGAATAGTCTCTCACATTGCATTGTCGGTTTCACTTCGCATATTTCATTTTTGAGATATACATGGGATATAAATAAACAGATAAAATACTTTGCCTGCATATGACATACACATAGCAATTCGGCAAGTCATATTTAATATTTTCTTAGGGAATATTTCCTATTTTATAAATGTCAAGAAAAAAATAGCATGTATCAGTAATGTTCTTAAAGTTGCTGTCTATCAGGTGAAGATGGCCCCAGAACTTTGGCTGAAATTTAGACAACAGGAGAGTGTGCAGTGTACTTTGGAAAGCATTATAAGTGCTATCCTTTCTAGAAATGACACGTTATTCAGAAAATAAATGAAATAGAAAATTGCTGAATAAATGGCTAAACAAGTCAAAAGGGGATAAATAGTGGAAGCAGCAATCAGGTTGCATCATACATTATCTTTATTATAAATCCAGCTTCTTTGTTGCAGCAGGACCAGAGTATATATATATTGCCTTCTTCTACTTTGAGATACATCGTAGCATTATGATGCCGAATGAACATTATTGAGCAACCTAATGTGTAAAACAAGCAAGAATAGGAGGTACAAACACACATAAAGATACGTATCTCATGTTGACCAAAAATTTAGTTTAAATACTAAACAAGTATTACTAAGCTGTTACAAAAATACACCAAATTTTTCCTGTTATTCATAGAATTGCAAGTCCTTTAGAATGATGCTGAGTGCTTAATAGATTAATTAAGTGACATCACAATCAGCTGTTATTGTAGGAGTACAAATAATTCATGATTAATTTGATGCATTTGACTGCTTTGTAAGCACTCTAAATATAGTTTATTGTGACTCTCTCAGCAATAGAAAATTTCTCTATGGGTAGAGGGAAGACTAAGCTATACAGATATACTACAGTCTTAAGCTACATGAGAAAAGTGGCTGGAATGAAGCCACATTAAGAAGTACTTTACTAGATGTCAACATCTTCCTATGCTTTGAATACTAGCATTCTGTCTAAACCATGTTTACTGTAACCTCTGCTTCTTTCCCCTTCTGAATTGGTTAAAACAAGAAAAGAACATTGCTTTACAGCAGGGGTATCAAACTCAATTTCACTGAGGGCCACATCAACATTGCGGTTGCCCTGGGGGTGTGTGGCCAGAGTGGGTGCAGCCTACTGGGTGGACATGGATGGAGTGGGTGTGGCCTATTGGGTGGCTGTGGCCAGTTCTACATCGTTCACGTCAAGGGTGCCTATGGGGGCCTGGGCAGGAGTGGGACAGATCTGAGGGTCTCTGGCAGAAGGGGGTGGGACCGGGGCAAGTGCCAAGGCATGGTCCACCGGGGCAAGTGCCAAGATGGCCACAAAATTGTACATTGGCTCCCGGATGGCCTGGGCCAGGGCCAAGGTAGTGGGGGCCGTTCCCTCACTGTTTCCAGGATGGCTTCACGGGCCACATGAAACCACTTCGTGGGCCGCATCTGGCCCCTGGGCCTTGTGTTTGACATGTCTGCTTTACAGTGAAAAAGTGGCAGTACCCTTGTCAAAGTTAAAAAAAGAAGCTCTCAAAAGTTTCACTCTTCCATATGACTATGACCAGAGGAGAGGGGGTATTAGTGGCTACAGCACACACAATGATAGGCATGTCAGAGTGATAAAATAACAACCTTATAATGCAAGCCCCAGTCCATTTCTCCATGGGTCAAGATATTGCACACAGATTGCAAAGTTCCAAAGGTATGCAGTGTGATTCTCAGACCTGTCCCACCTTGATCCTTTAGGCAAGAAAGACCCTCAAATCCATTTCATCCTGATCACCATCAGGAAAAGGCATGGTTGCACCATCCCTATTGTAGATATTCTAAACAAAGCAAAGCAAAGCAAAGTTCTCAAGACAGGTGATTTCAAAGAAAGATGGGAAGACAAGAAATATCTGATGGGGTAAAAGTAGAATTTGGGGAGGAGGGGAAAGAGAAGTTGAAAGAAAAATTGAAGACATGAGGAAAATTGCTTTGCACTGCAGTTTTGTAAAACATTCTCTCCTGCAAAGGAGTATTTTGTTTTTCTACTTTTATGCTCTGGCTGCTTAGATTTCATTTTGATCTTCAGTCTTTTTTTAATGAAATTTATTCTCTTGTTGGAGGGAAAAGGGGTTCTTCTTCTGGTTCTGCTATGCATAGTTCTTGAGTTACAACAGCAATTGTGACTAGACTTGCTAGATGATGCTTTCCGGGTGCGCTTCAAGGTGTTGATTATCATCTTCAAAGCGCTCCATGGCATCGGACCTGGATATCTCCGAGACCGCCTTCTGCCTCAGATTACCTCCCATCGGCCGGTACGCTCCCACAGAGTGGGTCTCCTCAGGGTGCCGTCAGCCAGACAGTGCTGGCTGGCGACCCCCAGGGGGAGGGCCTTCTCGGTGGGAGCTCCCACCCTATGGAACGAACTACCCCCAGAG
>NW_015387676.1:194758-214478 GCF_001527695.2 Protobothrops mucrosquamatus
CGTCACTGTGTCCACCATATGGAATATGATCTCTCTGATATCTGAATGACCTGCCCCTGCCTGCCTTTCATATATCAACACTCCCAATTGAAAGTTATTTCTGGAGGATTTGTGACCCCATCCTGAGTGCCACTTTTAACTGTAACAGTTAAGACACCAGACTAGAAACTGGGAGACTGTGAGTTCTAGTTGCACCTTAGGTATGAAGCTAGCTGGGTAACTTTGGCTAGTCACACACTCACAGATCTAAGAAACAATGGCAAACCAATGTTACTAAGAAAATTGCAGGGACTTATCCAGGCAATCACTAGGAGTCAAGAATGACTTGAAGGCATTTGCCCACACACAAGCACACATACATATACCCAGTCATTCTGGAAAGAACAACTATAAAAATTGATATGTTGTGGGTGCTCCATCATTGGAGGCTTTCAAAAAGAGATTGGACAACTATTTGTCTCAAATAGTATAGGGCCTCCTGCTGGAGCGAGGATTGGACTAGAAGACCTCTAAGGTCCCTTCCCTTCTATTATTCTATGTTCTAGCAAATAAATTCAATAAATTTCCACATAGGTCTCCATCATTAGATGCCTCTGAACAGAAGGGGCAAGACCAAACCAGGAAATCTGCTTTGTTCAAATAGAATGAAAACTTTGCTTTTTAAACTGTGCTCTGTTAATTCATGTGACATTGTTGTTATTTTTTTTTCCTTTTCAGCAGCATTTCTGGAAGCAGTCCAAATTACAAGTTGTATGACAGCTAATAAATTAGGCCAGCTGGCATTCACAAAGAAGTTAGCAAAAGGAAGTAGAAACAAATTACAGATGCTATGCATAATTCCTGTAAAAAGTCTTATTAAACTCCAAAGCTATTTTGAATGGTATAAATCTGAATTTAAGAACTTTGCCATTAAGCTTCCAGGTTTGTATTGCCTAAATCTGAGCAAATAATTAGACATCTCTTCTTTGTGTATGTGAATGAATTAGTAATAAATAAGGAAAAGGGTGTAATAGTAAAAGAATGGGACACTGAGAACTGCATTCCACAGAAAAACGCAACAAATAAAGTACTAAAGAGCTTCTAATTAACATTATGTGCCAGGTAGTTGAGGAGAAAGGAAGAATATGACCAGTGAAATAAAACATTCAAAGGAACTAGTTGAATTTTTACTTCAGTATATATTTTATTTCTTAGACAGCCTATTTTCATAATACTCTACACTGTGAATTTGAAAATACCACTGAGAGAAACACAGCCAAGACTGATCCTATGTATGATCAGTAAACAACTGGACACTGTCACCACAAGAGTGCCATATATTGCAAACAATATATATAAATAAATATTGTCAGACAACCATTAGCCTAATGCCTTAATAATTATACCAGACTGGCTCTCTTGTTGCCATAATGGAAGCATTTTTATTATAAACATTAGCAGGATACCAGATAAGACTTGGATTGTCTTCCCCGATGCCACCCATTATGATTAATGAAATGTTTGGAAAAGTTATCAGTAAAAAGAAAGCATCAAATAACGCAATGGCTGAACACCAACAAAGCTGACACCAGCCAGAGCATAGAATAATTCAAAGAAGCAGGGCAAGATCGGAAAAGGTGGAGAGACCTGGCCCATAGAAACTCCACAACTCAGGCATGACTGAATAACATCATAGCATGATTAATGGAAATGCAGCTGGGGAACTTTAGTAGTGTAATCCAACTTCTTTTCAAAGCCATCAAGGTAGAAGATTTATCTATCAGATAAAACCTTACTTCAGTTTACAAAAACTATCAAAACACATTTTACACAATCAATGTAGAACAAAAGAAATAGATACTCAGTAGACAAAAGGGTAAAAACAATGATGCCAATAATTCCAAATTACTAATAATTTTATTATTTGTTAAAGTCCATAGATTAAATATTTTTTTCTTAAGCAGAAGCCAGTCATAACTAACAACTTTGACTTAAAGGGTAACGTTTTATTAATTTTTTTGTCTAAATAAATGTCCACCAAAGTACTGTAATTGCTACAATATTGCTACAGTCAGTCAGGCCAGAATATTTATAATTAAAAAATCAATCCAGAGGCATGTGACAAATATCAATAGGTTTTATTGAGAAAAACACTCTTTAAAATCAAATTTTTAGGGTAGGACAGGATGGGATGGGAAAGGAGGGGAAGGGAGGAGAGGAGAGGAGAGGAGAACCACACCTACCTCTCTTGTACATTTGTACCCAAAATGTCACAAAATGCAAATCATGAGTAAGAAATTGTAAGCTAAAGAAATTTAAGCAAAGGGTAAGAAAAAACTGGTAAGAAAATATCGCTATCTATAGTTTACACCAATATCATTTATTTATCAACATTTCTCACTGGACAAGTAAATCTTTGTCTCAGACAAAAGATCTGAGATCTTTCATTTTATGAAATAAAGAAAACACCATCTTGCTAGCTTGCTCTTGTCAGTGTCTATGGAGATTCTCAATCATCCAGGTCATGGTTGTCCCTAAGATGCTTTTTCTGAAAAGCAACTAGATTTTCTTGGTGTTGTTTTTTAATCTGAAAACATTTCACTTCATCCAAGAAGTTTTTTCAGTTCTGAATTAATCATATTTATATACATATATTATTGAACCAGACTGCTAACTGGAAGCAGTAATAATGAAGTCAAAGCTTAAACATTTTGGACACATAATGCAAAAATAACAGGAAATTGAAAAGACTCTGTTGCTTGGAGTGTTTCTCAACCATTACAACTTTGACTTCAACTCAACATGACTGACTAGGGAATTCTAGGGGTTGAAGTCAATATGTCTTAAAATTGCCAAGGTTGAGAAATACTGATTTACAGCCATTCAAAGAGGCTGATTGAAGACAAGTCTGAGACTATCACCGATGACACAATCATAAGCCTAGACTAATTCACAGAAGCAGCTACTGGCAAATAATCCTGGTGAAATGACATTCATAGTATTATTCAGAATCAGAAGTGACTGAAGGCCTTAACAAGAATATAATTAAGCTACTAATATTTAAGTTGGTTTCTTAATATTAAGAAACAGTAGGAAATCAACATATACATTGGCAAATTCAGTCCAAATAATCCCTTAAACAAGACTCCTACAAAATTACATAATCTCACGATTTCTATACATCATTTCTATTTGACTGGTTGGTTTAGATTTAATGACAGTAAGAAGGAAAGAGTAAAAAGTTATAGCATTTAATTCATTTTAGCTTGTGGAATCAGATTTGCCTTTGGTATAAACAAATAAATTCAGTTAATGTGACTGGAACAAATCTTGAAGAAGTTCTTACTCTCTATTTTGGTATTTCCATTAATCTGACAAGTTGATTGAATATTGTATTTTAGAACATTGCAAGTTTTGATTGATATGCTGCTCCTAGAATTCAGAATGTATTTTCTCTAGAAGAAAGAAATGGTAAGTTGGCCTGCTTTGCCATCATTCTTTCATTCAATGCAATATCATGGAAGATTCTGTTTTCAGTGGGAAACCCAGGCTGGTATGATAGTTAAGACATTTGGTTAGAATTCAGAAGATCATGGTTTAAGTTCACCTTTGTCTATGGAAGATCACTGGATGACTTTAGACCAGTCACTGTCTCACAGGGTTGTTATTGTGTAGAAATATAAGGGAAGAGCTGTTGATAGAAAAGCTGCATTTTATTTTTATGAATAATAAAGTAATAAAATATACAAGTGAATTCTGGTCACCAACTAGCCAGAATTTATTTAGATAACTTAAAAAAAAAACTATGAAAGAATATGATTTTCCTTACTATAGTTATCCAACAATTAAAAATAATAACAATGGAAATGTTTGAAATGTTGAACCATTCTAAAAAGGAAATCCTCTCCCATTCCTATTAAAAATGACAGATAAGTCTTGTGCTCTTCAGAGGCATTTTTGGGGAAGGTACGTTATATCTATTTTTATAAGAAAGAGAAATCTGCAAAATTCGATCTTGGGAAAGTGACATCTAGAAAGACCATAGCAGTCACTCAACAACCTAACCTTAAAATAAACCCAGAGGCACCATTATATTTGCCTCAGGAATATTTTGAGGAAACAGATGCTGCAACAGAATACTTATGAAAACAAAAACAAAAAACAAACAAAGTAAATTTCAAGGAACTTTTACAGTAAAAAAAAAAATCTGGTCTCGGCCTTTGTCAACAATTAAAATTTTAATCAAGGCCATCTTCTTTTTTCAAAAAAAGTGAAGATTGCTGTTTGAGTGGTTTTATAAAGTAACAATATTCGATGTGTGAGTAACTTGTGGGAGTCCATCACTTAAAACTAAAAATGTGAGAGGTGAAAAAATTGGTTTACTGGTTGTTAACTGACTGACACATGTAAAAGAAGTGACACATTTTAGAAAGTAAATGTGAGAAGTTTTCTTATTTGTTCAACTCCTTGTAATGAATATTCCTAATGTTTCTGAGACCATCACAATGTTGTCTGCTGGAATTATTTTTTTCTCGTAATTTAGCTGTTTTGGTTTTTTTTTTAAACGTTTCTCTATTTTTCTCCCTCCCTCTCTCTACTTTCCATATAAACACAAACACACACACACACACACACACACACACACACACGAGAGAGAGAGAGAGAGAGAGAGAGAGAGAGAGAGAGAGAGAGAGAGAGAGAGAGAGAGAGCTTCCTTTTAATCTTAGTCTTTGATTCCTCTTAGAAGAAACATTTTGTTCCCTCCGAAGAAGTAACAGTAGAGAAATCTTCTTTAAAGTCTTTTTATTTATCCAAAATATAATCCAGTCGATCTATTTGCCCAGGAAGGAAATGTAGCATGTGGTTCTAATATTAGCATGATCCTCAGTGTCTTTATGGATACTTTTAAGTTTTTTAATTAAACATTTTTCCTTAGGCTTTGCTTAATTTTGTTCTTTTGACAGAACTTCAAGATCCTAGAAGATATACTCCAGTGATACAAATGAATAAAAGAAAAAGAAATCTCTAATAAGAGACTCATTTCTTCTTTCTGGACTTTTCTTTGGCTTAGCTGATGATCTTAGATAATGATATTGTTCCCATGATAGCAATAGCACTTAGACTTATATACTGCTTCACAGTGCTTTATAGCCCTTTCTAAGCAGTTTATAAAGTCAGCAACCATCTGGGTCCTCATTTTACTAACCTCAGGAGGATAGAAAGCTCAGTCAAACTTGAGCTGTTCAGGATCAAAGGAATCGAACTTTTGTCAGTGTGAGTACAGTTAGCCTGCAATATTGCATTCTAAAAATTGCACCACCATGGCTCTTATATTTGTCTCCATTATATAATGCTTGTATTTGTATTTTATTTTAATATAAATTTCATTAATTTTTCTACTTCTGAATCTATGTGTGAAATTGAACTTAGACATCCTTTGACATTCAAGCTTCATGTGAATATTGCTGGAAGTTGAATGTCATATAAATTGAATTAATTATGGTTGGTTACATAGTCAGACAGAAGTTTAAGCTGGATTTGGCATTTTTATCCACTTACCGAGTCCTTCCCAAGGACCTGGAATAGGTAGATCTTTGATGGTGTTTGTTATGACCCAGGTGGTCAAAGCAATGCAGGCCTCTAAAGAATTCTTTAGTTCTCTCGAATAAAGTTCCAGCCAATGGCCTTTCAACAACTGGTAAGGCTCCACCCTCACACTACCTTGAAGGCAGCCACCCTCAGTCCCCCAAACAATAGCCCCTATAGTACCAAGAAAGTCCATAGAGTAGGAGCATGCTCACAGGGCAAGATCCAGCTTCCAAGTCCAATCCACCAGGCAGGGCCCAGGCACAAAATCAGGGTAATCCTCAGGACAAGAAACAGGTTCCAGAAAAGAAGCGGTTCCAAAGCCCCAGAGAAGCAAAGGCCAAATGTAGACCACAAGAGAAGGGCACAGTCCAAAACAAAATGCAAAGAGCAATCTTCAGAAGCAAGGCAAACAGCAATAGGCATGAGTAAAAGCCAGGGGAGTGTAAGTCAAAGCAAACCAATTGTTCCTGGCAAAGACTAACTCCCCATTGCTTCTCCTTGAGTTACTCCCCTCCAGGTGTTCCTTGTGATGAGGGGTGGGATGACCGAGTAGCCTTGCAGCCCTTCTCTGGGCTTGCCTACACTCCACTCTCCTTGCCCTTGAATTGCATGGAGCAGACAGCTGTACCTCGTCAGAGAAAATTGACTGCCTATCAGCACCACTGCTGGTCATTAGGCAATCCTTCCCTGTGTCTGTGCAGGCAAGCAGCTCTTCGTCTGGTCCACTGCCTCCCCCAATGCCTGAGTGGCCCAGGACAGCATCGTCCTCAGCTCCTGGGGTAACTTCTGTCAGCTGGTTCCAACTCTTCCTCCTTCTCCTCTAAACCAGCTAGGACAGTGTTAAAGGTATCATCACAAGATGTCAGCTGTTCCAGATCAAGGACCTAAGAATTATTAGAGTAGCATCTAAAAATATATGCAGTTCCAAGCAGGATAGGGTTTGTGGTTTTTTTTATTAAATTAGGGTGTTTAGGTCTGATAAATTTAATATTTGCAGATATTGAGAAAGTCCTGTAGATATTGCTTTGATCTTTATTATTATTCTAAATGTTATGAAAAGTTCTCAAAGTGCACTAAATTTCACTATATAAAAAAACAGACTGCAAAAACTATATATGTAATTTACAATTGCATTAAAATGCAAACATACTTTAAAAAAAACAATCTCAGGTCTCTAAAATTTAGAAACTGAATTTAAATCTTGAAAACTGAGAGTCTGAGAAGCTGAAACTGAGAGGGTTACCTATTTCTATTGTCAACTCAATCTGAGAATCTCCAAGCAACAAAGAAAATTTGCAAAGAAGGGAGGCATTTCTCTCTTGTACAAGGCCTTTGACAATCTTCTCTGACAATTTTTTTCAGCTAATAGATTATTTCACATAACTTTGTTTTTACATATGTTCTTTATGATACATTGACATTAGAACAATGTCTCAGATGAACTTTATTATGCATTCTAATTGGGGAGGATTAAGATAGAAAGATAAGCTACTGTAAAGTTCCAGATCAAGTAGAACTGTCAAATTCCTTTCATCCTCCATTCTTGAAGTTTGTTTAATTAAAGGGAAAGATAATCTGTCTGTAGTGTCAGAGACTTGCATTTCAATTGCAAACAGCTTGCAGAATTAGCAAACTATGACCTATGCTGCCCAACCTAAAGAACAAGGTGTTTGTCTTGTAAGTAAATTCTTTGTCTGCTGAATTTTTAATCTCCTGATTTTATTGGGATTTACTGTCCTTCAGTAACTCCCTCACTCTGAGAATAGCTTTTATATAGTTTGATATTTGTTAACACGATCAAAATAAAGTATCTTTTGTATTTCTTATATTAACTTTGGACTTTCTCATTATTAAAAGTCTTCTCTGGGATGAAAAAACTATTAACTATTATATCTTTCAAAGATCCTGGATAACTGGGGAACTACCAGAGGACTGGAAAAAAGCTGTTGTAGTTCTCATCTTCAAAAAAGAAAAAAAATGGATCCAGGAAACTACAGATCTATCAGCCTGACCTCAATACCTGAGAAGATTCTGGAAAAGATAATCAAGCAATGAATCAGCAACACCTAGAGGCAAACAAAGTCATTACGAAAAGCCAACATGGGTTTGTCAAAAACAGATCATGCCAGACAAATCTTATTGCATTCTTTGACCAGGTGACAAAATTAGTGGACCAGAGGAATGCTGTGGATATAATTTACTTGGACTTTAGTAAAGCATTTGATAAAGTAGACCACAACCTATTACTTGATAAGATAGAAAAATGTAGGTTAGACAGCATCACTACCAGATGGATTCGTAGCTGGCTGACCAGCAGTACTCAGCAACAAAGATGAATTTGGATTGGAGGCTAAAACATATAAGGAATGGTTGCTGGAATTAGGTATGTCTAGTTTAATGACGAGAAGGACGAGGGGTGACATGATAGCAGTGTTCTGATATCTCAGGGGTTGCCACAAAGAAGAGGGAGTCAAGCTATTCTCCAAAGCACCTGAAGGCAAGACAAGAAGCAATGGATGGAAACTAATCAAAGATAGAAGCAACCTGAAACTAAGGAGAAATTTTCTGACAGTTAGAACAATTAATCAGTGAAACAACCTGCTTCCAGAAGTTGTGAATGCTCCAAGACTGGAAGTTTTTAAGAAGAGACTGGACAGCCATTTGTCTGAAATGGTATGGGGTTTCCTGCAGGGGGTTGGACTAGATGATCTTCCTTCCAACATTATTGTTTTTGTTGTTATTGTTGTTGTTGTTATGGTTTATGAATATTTGTTTTTTAAAAAATAAGTAAACAAGAAAATTATTGTGACAAAGCAAACCTATTTAATTCTACACAATAAATCTTATCAGCTTAATTAGAAATAAGTTCCAAAACTATTATGTAACAATAAAGGAAACAGTGCTATTAAAAAAAACTCTCCCAAGGGATATCACAAATAATTATGTCCTGGACACTCAGCAAGCTTGATATTAATTAAGCCTTCAGCAAACCACAGTCTTAAAAAGGGAGTGGAAAGTTATCACACCAAGGGTAGGTCACACCAAGGGCTATTTGAGCTGATACCTGGATCTCTGCTAGGCCTAAGAGAAACAAATTGTCAAGCATGAAGCATTGGCACCTACGTGCCTCTGCATTTGAACTTGCCTTTAGATAAAGGGGGAGGTGCTACTCTCTAGTGGATAGATGGAGAAATGAAACTTCTTCAATTCAGCTACAGACCATGGGAGCCTGAAGCCTTGTCAAGACACCAGAACAGGTATGGATTTGAAGCAGACAGTTCCCATAACAAAGTTATGGGGTTATGGCTGGGAAAACTATTGTCTAAGTCAGACATGTCTGTTAAGTCCTGGGAATAATGGCGCTTGAGACGATTCATCTTCAACAAGTCTTTATTGTTTGCTCCACTCTACGAACGACGACAACCCCAGAGGCACGCAAGCCTCTATTTATACTCTCCGATCCCCGGGCAATTCCCACCAGTCACAAGGCAGTCCTTTCCCGCCTTGCGCATGCGTGCAAGACCGGCGCCGGTCAGTCTGGTCCCGGGCAGCTTTTGCAAATGCCTGGGACTCTTGCAACTTCCCGCGCCTGCTTCTGCAGGCACGGGACACAACACCCCTCCCCCCTAGAAAAAACAATGCTGTGCCCGACATGGACGCCACCTTTGGTAGAAGGGTGTGAAGGAGCCGCCGTATCATGGCAAATCATGCAGTCTAGTAGAAACTCCTTCAGTCGACCCAGGCAACTCGTAGCGATGTAGCCTTTATTTCCGCACGCTTCTGGCGTCCACCGCGTCTGAGGCAATGAAGCTCAGCTGGGCCCTTGTCCTGACGATCCTTGGACCTCCTCCCAGCTGCTTGGTAACGCTTGTCCACCTTTGTGTGGATGGTTGCAGTCACTGGAGCGCTTCGAGTGGGCCGCAAAATCTTGGCCACTCCACTTGCAGATTCATCAGCTGATTTCCCAGCTCGCTGATCTCTCCGTTGAAACGTGTCTCTCCAAGCCCTGATCGAGGATCAGGGTCGTCGTTTGCAGCCGCACGCACCCTCCAGCGATTCATACTGGCAGGATAACGCTGACTTCCACGCCGTTTCATTCCCGGACTTCTTTGGGTGAGTCTTCTAGCTTTTCTTAGCTGTAGAGACTGGATCCCACCCTCGTCACTAGTGTTAAGTCCTGGGAATAATGGCGCTTGAGACGATTCATCTTCAACAAGTCTTTATTGTTTGCTCCACTCTATGAACAATGACAACCCCAGAGGCGCGCAAGCCTCTATTTATACTCTCCGATCCCCGGGCAATTCCCACCAGTCACAAGGCAGTCCTTTCCTGCCTTGCGCATGCGCGCAAGACCGGCGCCGGTCAGTCTGGTCCCGAGCAGCTTTTGCAAATGCCCGGGACTCTTGCAACTTCCCGCGCCTGCTTCTGCAGGCACGGAACACAACGATGTCAAACTGCTGGACCATGGGCCGGATGCATCATGCCGAAACCGCACCCACCCCATTGCCGGCAATGGGGAAAAAGTCCTGATAAGTCTTGCGACATTACGTGACATCACGAATTTGACATGCCTGGTCTAAGTCTATGAATTGGTGTGAGAACTTCAACATAACCGTGCAGTTTATTCAATAAACCATAAGATTTTCAGAAACAGAATTAATCTGGAATTTTGTTTGGATTCTCAAGCTGGATGTTGACACAAATTTCTTGTAAGACAATGACTTTTTTCGAACATTTCTTCCAAAAACTTTAATAAATCTCCTGATTATCAATTCAATTATACAACATCCCTATCCTGTGCATGCAATGTCCAATTTTAAACTCAACTTAAAACCTTGCTACCAGTAAGTGTAACATCAGAGCCATGGGCAAATTTGGTTGTGCATTTTTCCATCTACTTAACTGACCTTGCACATTTTGAAATAGATCTGATATCTGAACTCTTTATGCAGTAAAATATACAGAGTATCTAGTAGGGCACATTTGCTGCCTCAATTTCTTGCATTTTGTATATTCTTCAGATGCCTCTAAAGACCTTAACTTCAGAAAGCTAGATTTGAGAGCTTTGCAAAATGGTAAACTTGGGTTTATTTTGCTCACTTGACAGTGATGATGAGTTGCTTTCTCAAGTGAAAGTATCCCAAGCTGGCTTCCATGCAAATCTCTAAGGACTGTGCTGTGAGTTCATTGTATGGAACCAGGAGATGGTAAAGAAGCCTTAGAGCTTTAGTATGTGACATGTATTTTTGGTCTGAAGCTATTTATGTTTCTTCTGCCTAGGGAAATTTACCCTTCTGCATGGTTGCAATAGGCAGCCTTTTCCCCTAAAGGAATACAGTTGTTTTTGGTTCTTTTCTCCCATAAGATATCTAACTACCTCTGACAAGTATAACAGGATGATTGAGGGAAGAAAGTTCCCCAAGTGCTTTTAATTCTGTAGAAGAATACAAAATTACTCTTCATGCCTATTGGGATCTTTATTACAGAGTGGAAATGATGAAATGATGAGGGAGTAGAAAGAGAAGGAGAAATGAAGGGAAGAAGATGCTATGGTTATAGAAGATGGACAAAGTGCAAATCAAACCTCTAAGAGTTATTTTATTTCCATGTGCAGTTGCACCTTGAACCCTTTAGATGTCACTGAAAAAAATGAGTGGCAATTTAGACAGTTGAAAGGTGACAATAATCTTTTGTAGTAGGAGGGGATGAAAAAAAAGGACTACCAATCTGCCAAGTATAACTTGGTTGGATAAAGAGATATTTATTGCACTAACAAGGGCAAAATCGATTCTTCCCAGGCTTGCAGATGTACCCTCAAAATCAATAACATTTCAATGCTAGTGATCTTGGCAAACTTCATCCCAGATATCAATATCCACTCAGAATTTCACAGCTTCTATGATAACCATAGCCCAGTGGCAATGCTTACTTTGAACTTGGCTTTGTGTACTACTTTTTTAAATTAAATTTTACTATTTTTATATATCACCACATCCCAGTAATTTCTGCTAAAACAATAATCACAATAAAAAAAACAAAAATATCAAATGTCATAGCCCTACCAGCAATTGTTCTAACGACTATGATCATACTCAAAAAGCTTAATAAACTACCTTATTTTAATTGTCTTTCTAAAATAAAAGATTGCTAAGGTTTTTTTTTTCATTTTTTATTAATTTTCTATTATTACATTTGATTAGTACTTAATAAACATTGTGTTGTCTGGGTTAATTTGTTTGCTTAATAATGAAAGTTACATTCTTAGTCTCTACCCCTTTTTTCCAACCATTGATAAAATAAATTCCAAAGATTGCCAAGATTTAATATAAGCTTGTTCAATCCCATCCAGTTCCCTATAACCTGGATGAAGGTGTCTGCCATATCTTCATTTCAACCCAAGGTATCGATGTATAACTGCATATCATCAGCATATTAATAACATCTTACTTTGAACTAATGAATAGCCTCTTGAAGTCATTTTATATAATTTTAAAGAGCAGTGTGAGAGAACTCATTAATAAGGAACTTTTACATTGACTTCTTTTTCCCCACTGGACCTGGAATCAGCACTCAGGAAAGAGAAGAACTAATGCAGAACAATGCAGAACAATGCTGACACTCCTAACCCTCACATGTGGCTACAAGGATACCATTCATTACCATAGTACTGAACATCATTAAGACATGTGGAAAGACTATGTGGACCTCCAACAGATTCTGGTCATCTAGCAGACTAATTATTGCTATTTCTAACCTATCTCCAAGCTTCTTTCTGACTGAAAGGGGTCCAAATCTGTTTTGTCTATAGCTCTTGGAGCTGAAGCTTCACAGATGATTGTCCAGTCTATTTAGAACCATGAATGTAGGTGAGATCGAAATAGTTCTCCTATCATTTGGGGGACTTTATCTGATCAAACCTGACATTTAGTACCCTTGGTTCTTAAACCAGTTTTAAATTTTTGATGGTTTGTCACTTATTACTGGGAAATAATTTGTGATAGCACAACTAAATTTCCTCATTTCAGTTGTGGAACTATAATAAACCTTGGTATTTTGTGTAGATAAGGACTAAAAACAAACAAAATCATCTTATATTCATTTTGTGAGAATAATGATGACAAATAAATCTTACTTTGCCAACAGTATTGCATCTTCATAATATTTGCCAATGGATCATTTCTGACTTGTGGAAAAAAATGATTTCTTAAAGACTCAAGGTGATCAAGTTGTATAACACTGTGATAAAAAAATTGCCTGCATTCATTCTGTCTCAAATGTCATTATCTTAATAGAATCAGAGATGAATGTAGCTAGCTATCAGGTTACTTGTGATAGATTTCAGCTTGAGGCTCACTGCTGTCTTTTTATCCATTCTCCTCTTTGTTATTAAAAATGCCTAAAATTGGGATGACCATCTGGACATCAAAAATTATTAATGCTTATCTAAAGAATAACATGATTCCATCCTCATTTAAAGGAAGTAACATCTAAATTTTTGTTGAATAAGAATCTACAAGTTAGACTCCTTGACTAAGGATAGTAATCATCTAATATCAAATGTGCCAAACTAAATGCTAGAATAAATCATAATTTCTATACTCAGGTTGAATGTGGATAATGGTTATTATCCAGATGAATTATAATCAAGATTTCAGCTTGTTTTATAGGCCAAAATAAAATTTTGCTAAGGAATGAACAATCAGCTCTGTTCTTTGAGACTACTATCCAGCTTCTAATACTGTATTCTTGTGAATTTTCTGGGAGATAATTGTGAAACTTCTGAAAAGCAGTTTTTTATGAGTTAGTTCTTTTTTACATTAAAATACTGCTGGAGACCTCTTATTCTATGCCATGGCATTGGTGTTGATCTTAGATTGGTGTTCTAACTTGTCCATTTTCCTCTTAAATGGCTACATGGCAGCCTTTCAAGAGGTTATCTGGGAATACAGGCTAAAATGTTATCATGTGTGCAGGTGTTCAGAAAGGATGTGAAAGACTGAACAAATAACTAGAGGCAGTTAGGAGATAGATAAGGGCAAACAAAATTACTATGGCAATCTGAAGTATGAGACTAGTATTGAATTTAAGAGCAAGAGAAATCACTGTTGAAACTTTAATAATATCTAATTACTTGAGTATTCAAAGTAATTTTTATATTAGTGACGAGAGATGACAGGGCTTTAATCAGTTTTCCTTCAGCTATCCTTGATGGAAACACAGTAAGATTGAGTGTAAGAGCAGCCACAAACCTATCAGAAAGTGAAAGCTCACAGTTCCCAGTTAGTTTACACTTCAATCATTAAACGGATGCTGGATTGTTAATTATGCAGTGTTAGTTTCTTTGGAGAGCAGCTGCAAATGACAAATTGTGCTTCAGGTCAAAAAGCAAATGTCTCAGACAATACTGCATGCACAGCACAAATACCAGCTTCTATAGATCCAAACAGCATAAGTGATAAAGAAGCAAAGGCAAGGAAGTTTGTTAAATTGCCTATTTTGAAACAGGGTTCTTCTAAAGGTCAAATTCATTAATTGAAACAAGAATGCCTGAAAAATAATAGTGTATTAGGTGACTCTGTTGATTGCTTATATGACCCTACAACTGCATCTGGATGAACTTTTCTGCCCAGTCAGCTTGACATTTAATCTTCAGATCACCAAGTTCTGTTCTTTCTAGTATGCAATGACATTTTCCAATGAGATGGGAACCATTCTAAGTCTTCTTGTCTACTTCATTCATTCAGTAGAAGGGCAATAAGAATGTGACCACAGTCTGACCTCCACACATCCATCAGCTCCCTCCATGGTTGGGTTGTAAAAAGACACTTACTCATGAAGAAACCCCATTATCTCAATCAAGATTAAGGGAGTAACTAAACTTTTGGGGCATGGAGAGCTCATCTGATGTTATAGCACAACTGGAAATAGCACTTAATTTGGATTGATGGGGGGGGGGGGAAACAATGACCACATATTTATATCTTAACTGAACTTATGCAGATGAGTGAGAGAAATGATGGGATGGTGATATCTAATGTAGTTAGGTAAAAATGCTTCCCCAAGATGGTCTACACTGTTGATCTATCAGACATCATGGACTCAATATACTTATAAATGATATTAGACCTTACTTAGCCTTGAAGGTATCTAACCTATTTATTAGTTTTATGGACAATGTTAATTTAGTGATTTGGAATCCAACACCAGCATATAATGTCATTTATGTTTGGTTGTAAACAAGCCCTGAAAATTAAGTTAATATTGTTTGGTTGTAAATAAGCCCTGAAAATTAAGTTAATATTGATTTATCATTATATAGTAGTAGTTTTAAAAAGAATACATGTACAAGTTAGTTCTTACATGATCAAAAGTAAACAACACAAAAGAATAGCCAGTTATCAAAAGAAGGAGTAGACTGGATTTGGATCTTCTGCCCAAAGTAAATCACTTCTAGCTCTTTTTCATAGAATAGGTGATGGAAGGGATAACAAAATGTAAGCAATTATAATATTAATTGTGATAGATAGAGCACATATTCAATGCCCAGCAGCTGCAGGAATTATTTCATAAAGGGTTTTTGGCTTTTACTTTAGACTGATTATCAGAAGTTGCATGTTTAATTAGTTTCAACCCAACCTGTTAAGAAGTCTGCCACTGAATTCCAGCAATTCATAACTTCTACTAAACAAGAATTATGTTGCTTCAAATTTCTAGATTCAAACAAAAGTGAATGATCTTCCTGCCATCCTGTTAGTTCTTCAACCGGTCACCATTGTCATACTCTGGAATGTGATGCTGCCCAGATTTACCATTTGACCCAGACATTGAACCAAATGACACCACAGATGGTCCTCCTTCAGCTGCTGCAATCACCACCTGTGAGTATATTGCTTTGCTCTCCAGCTTGTCAGATGAGTATGATGAAAGTCCAGAGAGATGAAATGCCTTTATCCCTCCATATGATTTATGTATCTCATTGAGAATTTTCTGTGGATGGCTCTTGGAAAGGATGCATTCTGGATCTCCTGCCTGGGCCAATTGCAAGTAGACAATTAAGCTAGTTCTAAACAATAATGCTGATTTTACAACCAGACTGAGGCTGCCTTTACTGATTCTGCCAGACAGGCAATGGCAAAGCATGAAACCCACTGACTGCAACAATGTAAGGCTAAATATATAGCTAATTTTCAGCTTTTTACTCAATATGTTAGTTGGAATGAACTAATTTTGACCACCCAATATAAACAGTGTCTATCTAATAAGCTATGGTGTGTATTTAGTGGGTCAACACATCCCAGAGATCTTGGAAGCCTTAATCTGCTGCTGTGTGATTATAAATTGAAGATCTGACAAACTAAGACGCTCCATACCTCTTCCCCCCTCTTCCTTTTTTTTGTCAGCAGAGTATTCAGATGTCAAGCCAATGCAGCTGAAAATCGGCAGAGCACCATTGCTAGCTACAGAAGACCATCAAAATACATCTTGTGCACTCAGACAGGAGACCTACTGCTGAGAGTAGAAACTTCCAATGGCAGATTCCTGCATTCTGGCTCAGTTTCAAAATTGATATCTCTTTCTAAATTTGGTAGATCAGGAAACTTTGCAATTCTATTTAGCTTCTCTACATTTCTGCTAGTATTAGAGATACTACACACAACTACAATCCACATGTTCACTGGGGCCAAGGAAACACATTTGACTTCCAAATACCAACCTCATTATTGCAAAAACTAAAAAATACCTCTCTCCTTTCTCAACCATGACCTATGAATCAAAAGGATGTTTCCTGTTTTGTTATTAAATATAGATTGTCCTCAGCTTACAACAGTTTATTCAGTGACCATTTGAAATTACAACGGCACTGAAAAAAAGTGACTTATGACCACTTTTCACCCAACAGTTGCAACATCTCCATGGTCACGTGATCATATATCCAGATGCTGAGCAAGTGACTCATATATATGATGGTGCCAGGGTTCTTGGGTCAGGTGGTCACCTTTTGCGACCCATTGACAAGCAAAGTCAATGGGAAAGCCAGATTCACTTAACCACCATGTTACTAGCTGAACAACTGCAGTCGTTCCCTTAACAACAGTGGCAAGAACTGTTGTCAAATGGGACGGAAACCCACTTAACAAATGTCTCACACAGCAACAGAAATGTTGGGCTCAGTTGTGGCTGTAAGTCAAGGACTACCTGTACTTTGATATTTTAGAAAGGCAAGTTGGAGGTGTTATTATTGATCCCATGGAATTTTCTTAAGGAAAGGACAGAGACTCTATAGCTTCCATAGACATAAAAACAGAATCAATGGAAGAAACAAATTTGTCCCTGGGCCAGCATTAAAGAGCGAGGTTCTTTTAGGGATAAGTGAAAGGAGGAGGACCATTGAAAGGGAAAGCAAAAGTCTTCTCTTCCATAAACAAACCTGATACTATTTCAGGCCATTATCAAATCAAGAAGCAGACTGATAACCTGCAAAGGAGAATCACTTCTAGTCCTTTATGTAGAGTGGATTGAGGGGGGGGGAATGAAATAAATCTGAACATCAATTTTTATAAAGAGACCTTGCATTTAAAACTCAAGGGTGACAATAATTCTTTCATAATAGCTTCTTTTCTACAATAAATTATTCTGAGAGTCCCATGTGCTATTATTTGTTTCTACCCAGCCTGCTGACAATAAGATTTAGTTTTGCATTTTCATTTCAGGGGTTGAGCCAAGGGTGCAGCAAGTTCAGCCCATTATCTCATGGATGTGCATATTTCTCATTTAGTGCCTCTCTTCATTGCTTATTCCACTAGCAATAGATTTCATATTGCAATTTTCCTCTATACTACAGACCCTTAAAAAGAAATCATTCTGATGTATGTCTCTGGCTAATGCAACTGATTGGCAGTATCACCTGGCCCCACCCCTTATTTAGAACAAGGCTTGGCAATTTGAGGGCCTTGAGACTTCTTGCCATGTGGAGAAGGGAAAGAAGAATGCCAAAGTTACTTTCCCTGATCTGGCCCTTCAAAATGGGGAGAAAAGTATGCTTTTCAGACCTCTCAGTTTATATCTTGCTATGAAAGTCTATTGTTTGAAAAAATTGGATTTCAGAAGAATCCTTTCAATATTTCCAGTTTGTATCATTGAGATCAATGGCTAAGCATATTTTATCCTTTATTAGTCACTTATTCATTTGGCCATGCTCTCTTTGACTCGATCTGAATTTCCACACCTGAGGAAATGATATTTGTTGTGTACCAGTATGCATTAATTGTTTCTTACTTGCAAGTTCTTCTTGATCTTATATTAAGGATGGAAATTAGTTATAAAAAGGAAATGTGTCTCCTTTCCCATTTATCAAGCGTAAGGAAGTTCTAAAAGACGTGCCTCTTTAACATTTTTCTCTTGAAAGAACTTAATGTTTCGGAAAGTATAATATTTATTCACAGTGGGGACCATATCAGGTTTGATTTAGTTGAATTAGCTGTGTTTAAATAGTATGTCTTTTTTAAAAAAATGTAGCACTTTTGGTTAGAACCAGCAACAGTGCAGAGAAAAAGGGATTTTAGCCTCTTTATATGTGGTATATGTAGTAAAAATGGGAGGTGTGATAAAAAGGTATTCATCAGCCTTACATAATCAGTTTCCCTGAAGTGTTCACTGCTTAGTTTTTTATACCAGTTCATGCTACAGGTAATCCCACAATGCATAAAAAGGCCAACTAACATGGCGCCCTATGCTTCAGCATGAACTGACGGTCTCCCAAAGCAGATGGCTTCAGTGCACATTTAAACCTGCAGAGTGTTTCAAAACTGCCCAGCCTCAAATACTTTGTCCAGTTATTTTGGGGGGGACAGGAGGGAGAGAGGAGGGAGGCTGAGAGGAGCTTTCCCTTTAGCCCTGGCTGAGGCAGCAAAAGGTAATACAGACTGTTTCCTGGATGAATCACTTCTTTAGAGGAGTTTGGAATTGGGCAGTGTCTACATTAAATTAAAAATTATTTTAAAAAATAAATAAAATACAAGAATCACATCACCTCCATGAGGTGTTATTAAGTTGGTTTGCGCTAACTTTGTGTAGTAGTACACAGTGTAGCTTATAGTCTTCTTTCTAGTTGTTAACCTATTCCATTGGACTTTCTACTTTCATTGCTCATCTCAGCTCTACTTGTGGATCTTCCTTGGTTTTTTTGTAATAAATCTTCATCCTCTCTTAGGAATCTTTACATTTTTCCCCAGACATATTTGTCATTGAGATCTCAAATGACAAAAGCCCTTAGATAATAAAAACATCTTTATTATTTAAAGAAAAAAGTCATTGATCAGCCTCAAAAGGTTTCACTCTCAACAACTCTAGCACCTTCTTCTGCCTACAATATTCACATTTCCGGATAAATGTTGCTGAAGAGGTATGTGTGTGTGGGGGACAACAGAGACAATAAGTTCATAGATGGTTCCTTTCACCTGTAAAAATTACCTGAGAGATAAAAATCCTTATTTTCTCAGTACTATATCTCCACTGAAAATATTAAGAATAGATTGTTGTTGTTAGTTGCGAAGTCGTGTCTGACCCATTGTGACCCTATGGACAACATTCTTCCAGGCCTTCCTGTCCTCCACCATCTTCTGGAGTCCATTTAATCTCACACCTACTGCTTCAGTGACTCCATCCAGCCACCTCATTCTCTGTCGTCCCCTTCTTCTCCTATTGCCCTCAATCTTTCCCAGTAAGAATAAATAAATAATTAAAAAAAACATTAAAAAAAAACATGTTCGCTCCCAATACTTTCCAGATACAGGTGAAACTCGAAAAATTAGAATATCGTGCAAAAGTTCATTTATTTCAGTAATGCAACTTAAAAGGTGAACCTAATATATGAGATAGACTCATTACATGCAAAGCAAGATAGTTCAAGCCGTGATTTGTCATAATTGTGATGATTATGGCTTACAGCTCATAAAAACCCCAAATCCACAATCTCAGAAAATTAGAATATTACATGCAATCAATAAAACAAGGATTGTACATAGAACAATATCAGACCTCTGAAAAGTATAAGCATGCATATGTACTCAGTACTTGGTTTGGGCCCCTTTTGCAGCAATTACTGCCTCAATGTGGCGTGGCATGGAAGCTATCAGCCTGTGGCACTGCTGAG
>NW_015387676.1:214924-249406 GCF_001527695.2 Protobothrops mucrosquamatus
ACCTTTTCACAATATTCTAATTTTCTGAGATTGTGGATTTGGGGTTTTCATGAGCTGTAAGCCATAATCATCTCACTTATGACACATCATGGCTTGAACTATCTTGCTTTGCATGTAATGAGTCTATCTCATATATTAGGTTCACCTTTTAAGTTGCATTACTGAAATAAATGAACTTTTGCACGATATTCTAATTTTTTGAGTTTCACCTGTAGCTAGAACTGTGATATTTAGAGTACAGGATATTTTTTATGGAATCAAAAGAGCCCTTTATTTCCATTAACCAAACATTATCAGCTGTGGAATGACCATCCCAATGATACTTGGTGAAATCCTGAAAGGTCATGAATGTGAGAGAATAAGCATGATTTTCTTCAAGAAACTAACTGTAATGGATAGAGAAAACCTTAGCCTACCTGACAAGTTTAATTCCCTCTTTAAATTGAGGTTTTATTCCAACACTATATCTAATATGATGATTTAAGAAGACAAAATAATTGTCTTTAATCCTTATTTTATTGTAAATGGTCCTAATAATAGTCCTGAACTCATCAAGTTTGTTAAAAGGTGCCCTGTATAATCTTCATCTTGCTTGATGCTACATTTTAAAATTGATTTTAAAAAGTCTATTTGCTGTTATGAGGACCCAAAAGATTACAGCAGCATTTAACTGCTTTAGATAAATTGCATAAGTCAAACCATGGTTAAACTATATGTAAATCATGCAGCTGAAGATAAAATCCAAATATGTCTCTTTCTATTGAGGGAAACTATTCTTGCCTGTTGTAATAAACTGCCAGATTTCATCTTAGCTTTTTAATTTTGCACAAGATTGAACAACCAATAGTGTTGCTTCACTGGAGCTTCTCAAATCCTTTATCGATGGCTCAGTTCAGCTGGGCTGCACAGATCAGATTTTCTATCTGTGCTATGCATCCTTATGAGAGTAGGTCCTACTCAACATAATGAGACTTCCTTCTGTATAAATATTCATATATAAACTGCACAGCACAAGAGTTAATCCATCATCTCCAAAACAACTCATTACCTTAGAAGTTCAGGCAAATAAAAAGGAAACTCCTAGTGACGCAAAATGGTTGACTCATATTTTGTAAGGTTGAATCAGCATGCACATTGTTTTAAAATAATGTATATAATTGTATCTCTATTCTACCTCCTCCTCTTTTTCACCTTTCCCTTGTGGACAGCCTTAATTACAGCTTCTGCTGTTGGTGTTCTGGAAATCAACAGCTGTTTGGAGAATTACTAATGATGCTTAGAAAATCCTATCCCATACCATAAGTAAACACATATACTTCTCAATTAATATTCCAGTTATCTGCATTTAACTTTTCCTAACCTAGAACATTATGCTTTCTTTATTCAGAACCAATTTTTTCTTAGTTTGCTGGCTTCAGTATTTGATTCCCATTTCGTAGTATTTAAAGTACAATGCTTAAAAACATTGGCTACAGGAATAATACTTGAATATTTAACACTTTTTTGGGGAGGGTATAATAAAAAAGAGGAATTCTCAAAGTGGGGAAACAGGAGCTATACATATACAGATATTCCAGAGATAAACTAAGAATAAGAAATAAATTAAAAAGATGGACAAATCTATACCTGCAGTGTGAAATGACACATTACAGAAATAGGAAAACTTGAATGTGTAATCTTCTATTCCAAGGTGGGAATCCATGTGCCTTTCTATTTGCTTCTTTCTTGCTCCTCCAAACAGGTCACAAATTAGCATTTTGATGGATGCAGAACAAGTGGAAAATTCAGAGAGGACAATTGTGCATTCATTGAAAAGTTATACTCTGTTGTCCTTCATATGATGCCCTTCATATTCTTTCACTTTTGAACATCTCCTGTAGGTAGGATATGAATCATTGCCACACATTGTATCCCCTTTGGATGACTTTGGGTACCTTTTACTGCATGCACCATTTTTTCTGCTGCAATGTGGACCATAGATCATGTGCTTCAATACCAATTTATGCTGCTCTGTGTCTTCATTTGGGTCTGGTATTTCAGCTTGCACAATGTGTCATAATCTTGTGGTCTTGGCTTGGATGTTTCATAAACCACAGCAGAGAGTCCTGATCCTACTTTCAATATTGTATATTTAACATATAAGCAATACACCTACCAAAGAGAACATGTGTTCCAGTGAAGTACTTCCTGAACAGTTTTCTCTTCAAGATGAATACTCTTATGAATAAAAAGGTTAAAAAAAAGGATTGTGATTAAATTTGGTCAATCATTTGGCTGCTGATTCAAAAAAAGATGCTGTCATAGTTCTGGCCAGTTTAGATTGTGTGTCAATGTAATGAAAAATGAATCATTGCCATGCTTCCATACATGCATCAAGGTATCTTGGCATCATTCCATTATGTATCTTGGTCCACTAGCAGATGTTGAAGAGAGTATGATGCAGTTTCTAATAATTCTAAAATAAATATTATTCAATGCATCAGTCAGACCTCTGTTTGTTGCTGATCTCGAGGTTGTTTGATTCATTCGGATGTAACTCACCTCTTGCTTTCAATCTTAGCAGCAATGTCAACCACATATTGTTGGAATAGACCTTCTCTTAGAAAGTTATTAAACTTATCCTCATGGTTCATTATTTGATATGCATAGTAACACATTGCCATTAGTTTCTTGTTTTTCATTATTTGGAATTGATGATGCCACCCATCATTTCCAAGAAAAAAGAAAAGTATATATTGAAAGCTGTCATAGGAGCAATGGGATTCAGAAATTATTTGCAAACCACTTCTTCATTCTTTCAACATAATTTGCCATGATATTGTTTGGCATAATAACAAGTTTGTTGGCAATTTGTACATTAAATCTTCTCTCATGTTTGAATGCTGGATTCTGATCATGATCAGTGACAATTGCATGTCTAATATTTATTCTTTGCAAGTTCAAGGGATACATACTAGTTCTCCTTATCACTATTACTTGTATGTACACTGACAGCTTATGCACCAGAGACAAATTCCTTGTGTGTCCAACCACACTTGGGCCATAAATAATTCTAATTCTAATAATTCAACAATATCACATTGAATTCCATCATTGTGGAGTATACTCATTCCCAATTCTATGCTGTCTTGAAAATTTGTGAAGTACGTATATTTGAATACATTTGACTTGTTTCTTGTGGTCTGGCATTAAATGTTCAATGATGGATTTGGACTTCAATAATCACAGAAGGATTCCATCCATTCTTCATTGGAATGACTTATTTGACACCAAAAGATGTCTTTTGGAACAAGCAGTTTAATGTTCTTCTTGAGGTCATTTGCAATATGTTCATCATTGCTATATAAACTGAGGAGTTCATTAGGTAGAAATTGCAAATTGCTTTCCTAGCAACAGAAATTGGATATTTCTCCAGGGAATAGACACTCGGGATAATGAGGCCAAACTTTGGTCATGGCACCAACATCAGCAGTAATATTATGAGGGAAATTTGGAAATAAACCTCCATTTGAGCATGTGCAAGAAATAGACGGGGATAGCGACGCCCGTCCTATGGCACTGTGCACAGTAGTTCAGTCGGCAGTGAGGAATGGAAGAAGGAGGTTGTGTTGCAGTTGACTCATCTGCTAGATCAATTAAAATGAACCCTGCCATAGAAAACCCTGCCAAATATGAAGTGTGTGCAGTAATACGATTCCTGTGTGCGAAAAAACTTTCGGCACTGTGATTCATCACAAACTATGTAATGTTTATGGATCAAATGTGATAAGTGAAGGTGTTGTACATCAATGGTGTTGCATGTTTAAAAATTGACAAACTGACATGCACAATGAGACAAGAAGTGTCTGCCCATCTGTAGTCAGCAATGAACTTGTGCAGGAAATTGATATCGGTTCTCGATATCTACAAGCGTCAGGCCGTGCTGACTTCTGGTATGGTGTTGATTCACGATAATGCTCACCTGCACACCACTAGACGCACTAAAGAACTTTTGAAGCAGTTCCGTTGGGGTGTTTTTGATCACCCCCTCATAGCCCAGATTTGGCGCCAAGTGACTACCACCTCTTCAGGCACATGAAACAGTGGCTTGCATTGCACCGCTTCAATGATGACAATGCATTTCACGATGCTGTTACAGGGTGGCTTCATTCCCAGGCATGAGATGTTTTTGCAGAAGGAATTTCAAAACTTGTAAGGCATTATGACAAGTACCTCAATTTGAATAGTGATTATGTTGAAAAGTAATATAACATTGTAGTTTTCTAATGTATATAATAAAAGTTCTGTATATGCTAATGTCTGTCATTGATAAATGGAGGTTTATTTCCAAATTGCCCTTGTACATCATGTCAGTTGTGCATTTTGCTTCACTCTTTCTGTGTTGAGGTCTTGTTGAAGATGGGTATTGTCAAACTGGGAAATTCTTGAAGTAATTAGTGTTCAACACATATTTGTGACCTGATTTTTCCTTTTCTCCTCTATATTTTCTTGTCTCACCATTCTGTATCTTTCCTTGTGATTCTGGAGATATGTAATTTTCTTTTTCTTCATCTTCATCTTTCCCACTCCTTGACATTCCCAACTATTTTTGATGTCATCTCTTGACCATGATGTCCCTTTATCTCTTTCCAAATGGCATAATTATGCTGATGATATTTTGTTTTATTGTTTTATTTTATTATTTTACCATTGTTGTATATTGCCTTGTTCAACTTAAAACTGTTTAGAATCCCTGCTGGCTTCTCCACTGAATTGTAGAAAGCTGTCAGGGACAGTTTAAAAATAGGATCACATGACTTCTTGAGAGGTAGGGTATCTGAAGGAGGAGCTGGTCTGCATTCTATTTCAGAATAGAAAATAGTTTAAAAATGAAACAGGATAGGCAAGAACTAAGATATAGTGGCTAATGTATTTGGCTGGTCCCAGAGAGATACAGTTTTTACTCCATTTGCAGTTATAGCAACTTACTTGGTGATTTTCAGTTCAAGTAAGTTGTTTTGAGGAAATATACAGTAAGAGGATGGTGCACTATGTTTGTGCCTTGAGTTTCTGAACAAAGATAAGATATAGATACATGTGCATGTTTCTGTGCCAAAGGAGTAGAACAGAAAACAATAAAAATATATAAGCCTTTCTTCAGTTGGTGCTTCTTTAAGTCACATTAAGTCACATTATGAGTCAATTCCTTGATCCTGGGTGGGGGAGAAAGCAAGGGATTGCAAGATAGGCTGGGAAACTGTCACAGAATGTTGAGTCTCGGATTTTGAACAAATGATATAAGTTAGCATATTTATGGCATCTTGGTTTAAAAATTGTTGCCCAGTGATGCATTATTTCACCCAGGTAAAGGTCATGACAAGAGATTTAGTTGTATATAGATAGATTAATGTTAAGAAATGTGTTATGCTTTCAGCATTAACATTGATTAGGTCCTTTTAATAGCAATGACATATCCTTTTAAAGCAAGCCAGCTGTTCAACCAGGCATGTGCAAAAGATGGTTTCTAAATAAAGAGTGTAAATATAATAGATTAGATGTATAGACCCAGAGGCTGTTCTATGTTTGGGAATTGTCCATTCCCTCTTCAATGCACTTAAAAGGAATAAGCAGCTTGGGACCTACCAACAGAAGCAGGAAGCACTGTTTAATCTTTTTGCTTTACATTACTTATGCAGTTAAAATTCATTTTTTCCTGTTTTCTCATATCAAGTGTAAAAGATAGGGAACTCCCAAAGGCAAGCAAACTTGTTTTTAACACAAAATAAACTGGAAAGGAGTGAGTTAAGCATAGTCTCTTCTGCAGTTTTGCATTGAAAAATAAAATTGTCTGGACATTATGCAACTGGACATCACATACAGTTTGAACCTAATTTAGCCAAATTACTTCTGCAGCACTCTCCCCAGCTCTGAGCAAAACAAAATGAGGAAAGATAAATTATTTACTGTAGAACCAAATCTTGTGGACTCTCCAGACAAAAGCTGTGCATTTAACCCTTATCCATGTTTTCAGTCTTGCTTTACTCACATTCACCACTTCCATTCATCTATTCTGACATTCCACATGCTCTTCAGCTCAGTAAAGAGATTTGTTAGTTTGATTTTCACTGGTATTTGGTTTCATCTTATCCCTGATTCTTTCTGTTCTTGGACAATCCTGGCCCTTTTACTACCAGCAGCTACCCAGGATGTAATCAAAGCATGTGCAGATTTTGATTGCATACCCAAAGTTAAAAGTCTCCAAATACAGTATGTAATTCACATGCAGCAGTGTTTCCATTAAAACATATATTCCGAATATTGGTGAGCTGAACTTTGATCATGCTAGGTTGAAAATTTGGGGAATTACATTCCCAAAGACTATGAAAGATATGAGGTCAAAGAATCTAGCGTTAGAAAATTGCTAGACCCATTCTATTTTTGGCTAAGATTGAAAACAAATAATGATATAATAACTGCATAATTAAAATGGATGTCTGCCATGTAAATTTGAAAATGGTTTGAGGTTGCCTTCTTCCTTGTGCTGAATGAGAGTGACTGGTTCAAAGTCACCCAGTGGCTTTGTGTCTAAAGTGGAACTAGAACTCAAGGACTCCTGATTTCAATCCTGGTACCTTAACCACTCTACTAAACTGGCTTTTTCAATCATGATTAATTGATTATGTGCTATCAAATCATTTTCCTCTTTTAGCCACCACAAAATGTAATGGTACGTGGAAATGACCTTGGGAGACAGAAGGAAGAATGACAGAGTAGGTAGCAGTCAGATAAGCAGCAGCTTAGCCTTGGGAAGGAAAATAGGTATGGCAAATATCTCAGAAGGATCTCTCCCTAAATTTCTTGTAGAGGCTGGAGAGAGGATAGATGTATTTGCAAACCTGTGAGATCCTGGGAACATATACTTAGCATACACTCTTGACATTTTTTGCTCATATCTCCCAAGAACACCACCTCAAATTTAGCAGGATTGGAGAAGGGACTCTCAACCATATATTAGAATAAAATAAATGGCATTTTGTCTTGTTTCTCACTGTTCTCTGGCTATGCACAAAGTCTCTTTTAAGACAACCTAAAGTATTTGGGTAACACCCACTTCTTTTGAAGGTTAGGATCTCTGGAAACAGAAATTGCAGATGAGAAGAAATGCAAGCTTGTTTCTGTGAATCCAGATGGCCTGAGGTAAAAGATCCTTTGAGGAGAACTGCTGAGAAAAACAAGGTTCAAGGAGTTATTAAAATATTTGTGTTAATGTTATAAGTATACAGAGTACTGTTAATTGTCGTTTACGGTACAGTTATTATATTTCTCAGTATTTTATACTATTTAAATTATTTAACATATTTTTATAAACATAAAAGAGGCACAGTTCTCCCAGAGTCCAGAAGACTTGAGAGAGTAGGTTTATTCCATGAGGAATAGTATGGTTTAGGTCCTCATTTAAAACTTTTATATTAATTTTTCAGGAAAGCCCTCAGTTTGCAAAGCATGGAAAGCAACAAAAACAAAAAGAGAAGGGGAAGCAACATGTTTACAAACAAAGGAACAATGGAAAGATAAACCTGTAAAATTATAAAATACCTTGTGGCAACAGGAAGTGAACGTGAGTTATTTTTGGTTCAAAATTGTTTTGTATAAATTAATTAAATTAATGTCAGAAAAGAAATGAAACTAATGGTTTGCTTTTAGCTCTTTTCATCTACTAATGTCACAACATATTTTAACAATAACCTTTACGACATAAATAACAACAACAAAAGATTGAAATGGGTTTCTCCTCATCTCCTACAACAGTGGTGGCGAATGTATGGCACGGGTGCCAGAGGCAGCACTCAGAGCCCTCTCTGTTGGCACGCGCGCCGTCACCCCAGTCCTAGGCCTTCAGCTGGGTTTTATAAAACCTTTTCGCTTTAGACATTCACCACCATGTGCAAAAAAAAAGGTTCAATAAATCAGTCAATTTCAGCTTCTTGCGGGAAAAAAAAGATCTTGCAGAATTGGAGTTGATTGATTGAACTTTTTAGTCCCACCCAGTCTGTTGTTACCACCTCAGCCACGCCCACCCAATGGGCCACACGCACCTAATGGACCACACCCACCCGGCACCCGATGATGCATAAGTGGGTTTTGGGTTGCAGTTTGGGCACTCGGTCTCTAAAAGGTTCTGTCAAAGCAAGAATATACAGTATTTGCAGCGTCTGTCCTACAATCTTGTATTCCCATCACTGTCCTACAATCTTGATTTGGAATTAATGAATTAATGTCATCATTTTATTATTTTATTTTAATAATACTGTACTCTTAGGAAAATCATGTCTATGATCAAAAATCTAACCTGGGATATCAGAGAACATACTGAGGAAGGGGAATTAAATGTAGTGGCAGGGACCAATTTGTTGGTCTAGCCTTGGTAACTCTACAATACCATGCAGCTACTACCGTAACTTATTTAAAACTTTTAAGAACAGATCAGACATTCAGATTTGTCTGAAGTGGTATAGGGCTTCCTGTCTGAGCAGGGAGTTGGACTAGAAGATATCCTGGATCCCTTTGCAACTCTGTTATTCTGTTAAAAACAAAAGCTAATTTGGTATCATAATTTGGCTTATGATTCCAGGCTACAGACCCAGAGAGTGGGAGTTTTCCTTCTGCCTTTGGCACAAATCCAACTGAGCGACTTTGGACCAGTCATTTTCTTTCAGCCCTAGGAAAGAAGCAACCATAATCAATTCAAAAAGTACTGGCAAGAAAATTGTGTGGGGTCTTCCAGGTGATTGCACAGCACAAAACAAATAAGAAAATTAAAACATGTATACACACGCACACGCACACACAAAGGTACATGCCCCTTGGCTATTTAACACATTCAATCTAAGCTCAGAGGCCAAATGAATGTAGAAGACATTTTTCTTAATAAATGTTCTCTGCCAATTCAGAATATAAACATGGTGGAATGCCTTCCATAGAATACTGTCTACCTCAGTAGTAAGTAGACTTTAACAAATCAGTCTGATTAACACTGATATGTCTTGCCTAATAGGATAACTGAAATAATTCCAAGATTTATTGATTTATGAAGACAGGATTACATGTGCAGTTTAAAACTTCATTTCCCTTTTTTTTCTTTTTTCTTTTCTTTTTCTTTTGCTGCTATGTGAACCATTTCCTTTAGTTAAAATCCAAAGGATGCATCACCAAACTACAGCCTGCTTTTTTTCAGCCAGTTTATAACATTAGCTATGCTAAATTTATCTTCCATCCGTATTTAACATGTTTTAAAAGTGAGAAATGTCATTTCTGGAAAAAGGACTTCAAACAGAGAGGCTTGAAAATGGTGTCTGAATTCATCAGCAGCTCAAAAGGAGACAAATGCACAGAATTCTGGAATTTGTGAGTTGACTCCATTTGTCTATCATTTCCACTTAGACTATAAAAGTTTCTCTCTTGCTATGCCACAATCATATCTGCACTGCACAGCATTATATAGACTCTGTTGGCCACTCTTAAGAAATATAGATTTTTAAGGGAAGACAAGAGAAAATCAACTCCAGAATTATCACATAGGGAAGAAAAGAATGCTCTGTAAAATATACTGTGAAATCAGAGTTACTTTTAAGTACAATCCTCTTACTGCAAAATCTTTTTTTTAATCACAAACTCTTAACTCCTTTTTGCAAAATGTCAGAAGCCAGGTGCTTCATGGCTAAAACTATAAAATTTACCGCACCTCTCATCATCCCTGGAACATAACTTTTTTTCCAGTTCTGTGGAAAAAAAATCAAAGATTTCAGCAACCAAAATAGGAACAGGAATGGAGGAGATGAACTCTTTAATCAAGCTGATTGTACACAAGCAAAAAAGAAGAAGAAAATGATTTAAATTCAGTGGCTCAAACTTAGGCTATTTATACATTTAGGAATAAAGAACCTTCTTGATTAAACTTTAACATTATTCTGAGTTTCCATGACTGAAACTCTTTTAAGACATTGGATTTTTAAGTTTATGTCCATTCTTCCAGCTAAGCAAAGAAATCAAGTATATTAAGGGAAGTTGTTATTGTTATTGTCATTATGGTTCTTAAAGTCTGTCCTTCTTGATTACAGAGAACACTTGTTTTACATTGCATTCATTTCTGTTCATGTAGCAAAGTTATCAAAGTACAATGTCTCAAGGGATTTTATTTTTCAGACAGCTTGTCACAAAACCTGATGCTAATCATGGCAGAGGAGTGACTGGCCTTAGGTCACCTAGCCAGCTTCCATCCCTAAGGGAGAATTAGATTTTGGCTATTCCTGCTCCTAGTCCAGCATTTTAACTGGCTTTCTACTTTACACAAAAATATTAAGAGTTGATATATTTCTTGAATACATTTGGTCAACTTTACATAAAATTCTAGCAGGTATCTGCTTTTATTTTATGTTAGTGCTATTAATTGTGTTTATTAATTTATAGTAATCCTAAAATGTCTGTCATTTACATTTTGCAAAAAAAGAGAGTTTTTCTATATGTGTCCCGACTAACATAATTTTGAAAAATTCCCAGAATGATTGGGGCAACAGTACATAAATCTATTTTAGCATGTACAACCTAGAGGAAAAAAATCATGCTACTTATTTGGAAATTTCAGGGCTAATGCATTTTCTTGACCATCTGAAATATGGCAAAGCTATAGGGTAGTGGTTGATAATCTCTTTGACAGTGTATTTCTTTCTCTCTTCAATTTTATATGAATATAACTGTATTTATTAAGAACTCATTCTCACAATTGCCTATTGATTATTCATCAGGAAAGGAGGAGAAAATCACCCAACTGGCTATGTGCCTTTTTAACCCTCTTTACAGGTTCACTGAGCACCAAATAAAAGTTAAGATTTTATTTTATTTAAAAAGGGGAACATCCATTTTTTTTAAATAAGTAGTCATATTCATCTCTTAACAAACTTATAACTCTTAGCACCAGTTTTGAAATCTTCACACCTGTGAAGTCTCTGTGGGTATGACATCATTCTTAGAGATTTTATTTCTTTCACACTAAAATCGGAAATTATTGTGTGATGTTGGCATTTTCTAAGGAAATGATATCTTTTACAATTACAAAATATTTTCTTCCATTTGAGATGGTTAAATTACACAAAACAAGGCCACAGAGTCATCGTACGGATTAACTATATTTTAGAATATTGTATCATCGTAACAGTTATCGCAACAACTTCCTCTTGTGGGTTATACATTCATACAAAATATAGCAGAAAAATGACAGAATCAGTGTGTATTATTATTAACTCTATATTTCTAATCACAATTATAGCTCTGACCAAACCTTTGTGGGTATGTGCTAATTACATTTTTTTTCATAATTAGATCTCTTGATATACATTTCAAACCTGGGACAGAATGTAAACTAAGAAAGAAAAAAATTATAGGCAGCAAGGAAAAACTTGGTGGAGTAAAGAATATTTTTTGTAATAAACTAGCTGAGGGAATCTAATACTGAACACAGTATTAAATGCTTCACATCACTCTAACATTTGTACCTGTCAGTGTTTATTAGTGGGATTGACAGATTTATTTGATTTTTCACTACCAGAAGAATGGAGCTAATTATCAGAAAATGAATCAGATTTGCAATAATTGCAATGTTTCCCCCCTTAATCACCAGAAAACCACTCCTATTTATCTCATTCAAAAATGCTAGGAATAAAAATACTAGCGCGTATTATTTTTGCAATATCTGGCACTTGGACAGCAAATGGAAAATCACATGTGTTTTGAATATTTTATTCTTTTTTTCCATAATGTAGTGCTGCTATGGGTGAAAGTTACTTCCTGTTTTTATAATTTCATTTTCATTTGCTTTCCTTTCATCTAATTTTACATAAAGGGCTATACCCATAGATAGAGGTGGCATATTACTAGAGTCATCCATATAAATGCATCAAATATCAAGTGTGGGAAATTTCTGCCAGAGGATTTCATGTTTCTATAGGGGTTATGAACTTTTCTCCCTCAACCGGCAAAGCAGAACTGAGACCCTTTGTCAATTGTGCCGCATCATTAAAAGTTGGAACTTAGCTTCAATTGCTTAGTCAGCTGCTTATTCGATACATTCAAGATTGTGCATTAGACTTAACATGCATTTATGGACAACATGCTTAGTTCCAAACTGAAAGAAAAGAATTAGAATAAGCACTTTTAAAAATGGAAAATACTATTGTAATCTTGGAAGCAGAAAATGCAGTTTATGGTGGGTGAAATAAGAGTAACTAAATGATGCTGCACAAGTGCTTTTACTACTTTAATGAAAAGGGAAATGGCTGGAGAGTTGCAGTTCAAAGGCAAAGGTGGTGACAGCAGCAGCAACAAAGCCATTTACATAGGGTATATAAAGTAAGATCCTATTTCCTATTGTAAAAATACAAGGTATTAGATTCTTATATCTATAGTTCATCTTCATTATTGATTGATTAGTCTTTTTATTCCATATCTCCTCAAGCCGCATAGATGATGCTCCCTCCTCATTGTATTCTTTCAATGATATTTTGAAGATAGTTATTTGAGGGAAAATGAGAGGTAAACTCCACTGCTTTCTGGATTGAGGCTTTGAATCTTAGTCTTGCAGCCTAATTGAAGTATCTAATCACAAGGCTTGGAATTCTTAGAAAGTAGACACATTTATACTGGTGTAAGCTTTCATGCCATTTTCTGCTTGACAGTGTTGGGCATCAGGGTTTAGTGTACATGATCTATGGCATCTTCAGAGTCAAGGTAGTCTGGATACCTGGATATAAAGACAGGAATCCAGTCAATCCCTGCTCAGTTGCTTGTAGTCTGAGTAGCAGATCATCTTGCCTCTGAAGATGCCAGAGTTGTGGCAAAATGTCAAGAAATTTGTTGTCTAGACCATGGTCACTAAACCCTGAAGACAATACTGTCCAATAGGCACATTCATTTAAGAAAGGCTTTGAATTCTTAGAACGCAGATGTACATGAAATTAATTTGTGGCTATCACATGAAAACTGCATGTGTCAATTATATCTGCATGTTATACGTATATTGTAAAATGCAGTAATAATGATGATGATGATGATGATGATGATGATGATGATGATGATGATGATAGCAATAACAACAAACATAATATATTCTTAAGGTTTGGTCTTCAACTCTGTGTTCTTAGCTATTATATACATTGCCTGCTAGATATATTTTTCTCTGTCAGTATTGGTCATGTAGTACTTTGCCTTGCCATGTCTATTTTTTATTCTTCATTCAGTACAAAACCAGAATTGAGAAGACAGCAACAGACAGACCCCCTCCCTAGTTAGCTGCTGCAAGAAGAGTGCACAGACTGACTACAAACAATGACATGATAAAGTAGCAACCATGATGTAATGGAATGTCTGCAAAAAAACACCACTTGCTTGCAAGCTAGAACTGATGGGACTCAAAATAGACAAAGTAATAGAAAATGAAGAAGCTAAAGTGCTTTGGGATTTTAGCATTCAAACAGAAAAGCACCAGCCATATAACACCCTAGACTTAAAAATTGTTGATGAAAAAGAAAAAAAAAGGCTGAGTAGTGGAGGTTGCAGTTACCTGTAATAACACATCAAACAACATTTGCCTATCCCAGGCCCTTGGGAAGTACTCAATAAGTAGATAAAAATGCCACTTCTAATCTAAACATGTAGTTGATTGTGTGACCAACCATAATAATTTATTGAATTTACATATCACTAACTCTCAACAAATGCTAATACAGGTGTTTGATAGGAATTGTGGAGATATTCATTAGGTTCTAGCAATCTATTTTTCAGTTAGCTTGTATGACTAACTGAACCTTTCTTGATTCAGAGGTATAATATATTCAGTTTTGTTAAGAAGAATTTCATTGTATTTAGGAATATTTTTTACAGCACAAAGATGCTTCCAGATCTAGATGCAGATATATGATCTTTGGTTGGTAGGATTATCCTGTGTCCAATTTAAAACATGTTATCTGCACTGTCAGTCAAGTTTGCTATTATCATCTAACTAAATTTCATTGGCAGCAATGTAGTCTGTTTTTTTTTCCTGTCTATTGCATAAATCCCTAACTAGCTAGAATCAGCCATGTGAATAAGTAGAAAATAGAAAAAAAAATAACTAGCAGAGAAAAAAAGTACCAGTAGAAATAAATAGCTATAGCAGTGAACAAAACTGGAAAATATCATATTTAAATGATTAAAAAGTTATGGGAAAAATATATTCTCCAAGCACTACTTTGTGCTTGAAAACTGAAATAGAAGAATATTTTATTTTAGTCCAAATGCATATTTATGCATAATGAAATCCAACTATTTTCACTTTGAGATACTGTTTTTGTTTTGTTTTCTTTATAGCCAGCTATATTGTTATATGGGGAATTCTTTATTTTAGAAGAAAAATGGCAGCTAGGGCAAAGCAATAATAGAAGCATATGTACAGAACTAACCAAGGGAAATAAGGATATTTCTAAAGGAGGGATGGAATCCCAAGCACTAATATAGTTCAAGTCAATTAGAAAAACAGTTCTAGTTTAAGTTCTAGTCTTAATCACAATTACTGCTAATCAAGTGATTGGTTCATTTCCATAACTACAGGATGAAACCAGTTTCATGTAGAAGATAAAGACATCTCAATAACAGAAAGCATTTATTTTTATTCAAAAATCACTTTCTGGGCCATCATGGATGGCTTTAAAACCATAACAGCTTCTCCAGTTTATTTCTTTTGGGACTTCTATAGCAGGGCTTTCAACCTTTTCACCCATTGTATCACTTTTAGGATATAGCAACATCCGAGTACCACCAGTCGCCTAGCAAGTGTCAAAAACTTGATGACCCCCCCCAAAAAAGGAAAAAAGTGATAAAGTACAGGTAGTCCTCAACTTACAACAGTTCGCTTAGTGACTGTTTGAAGTTACAATGGCACTGAAAAAAGTGCCCCCCAAGCCACAACCGAGCAAAACACTGCCTGCCCACCCGGCGGCACTCTTCCTCCTGTCCGAGGCTTCCATTGTTGTGAGCATTTCTGTTGAGGATTGGCAGTGGGGGTGTTTGGTTTTTATTCCCCCTATCTGCTGGGTGGTTGCAGCAGGTTTTGGTCACTTCATATGACCCTGGGACACTGTGACCATCATAAATATGAATCAGTTGCCAAGCATCTGAATGTAAATCACAAGACCCTGGAGATGCTGCAACATTCCAGCTGATCGATGCTTCTTCAGGGCTCAGCAGAAGCACCAGGATCAGCGCCGAGCTCCAGATGGAGACTGGCACTGATCCTGGTGCTTCTGCTGAGCCCTGACAGCCCTGCAGGTCCAGCCATCTCTCGCTCGGGCTTGTGTGGTGCTGCCACCGGTTCAGCTCATTCCCCTCCCCCACTACCACTTTTCTAGGATGGTCGCGTACCACCTGCCAGGTGCCAATGTACCACAGGTGGTACCCGTACCACTGGTTGAAAAGCCCTGTTCTATAGCATTAGACACCTGTACTCAGACTCTCAGTATGCAGAATAGTCCAGCTTAATGTATTATTTTTGTTGCTCTTTTTTGCCTCTCCTTCCACTTGTGGCTCTGTGGGTCATATGGGGGATACTTGAGAAAATTAGTATTGTGAACGTTTCTGTCGGGCACTACAGCATTCAAGGTCATGTGTTGCTTGTGATTGAGCTACCATGTAGGTTTTACACTTTGCTATATATTTTGATATAGTTTTTCACACCCAAAAATCCTGCTATGCAGATTTTTTTTTCTTTACATTTTACTACCAATGGTATACAAAAGCAACAGCAAGGCCACTGCAACCATGAAAAAAAGTAATATGCAATAAAACTTGATATATCACAAAAACAATTAGGATTCTACAAAGTTGTGTGCTCTAGAAGCCCACTCACACTTGAGATCCAATTAGTAGAAAGAGGAGGTGACAACTAACAACTGCCATATTATTAATCAATTATCAGGAATTGATTGATCAGATCAATTTCAATTGCTCTAATTAGTCATCACAAAGATGATTGGATAGCGTGACATGGAAGGGAATGAATGAATTTTGGATATGAATGAGGCAATTACATTCCCTGTGCATTCTGGGTAACTTATTTCAAATATACTCTTTATCCCCATTGAAAATGTGACACATTGCTTTACTTCTTCAAATAGCCAGAGAGTAACTGGAGTCCAAGGGAGTTTATTCAAAAACTGTAAATGGCAAGAGAAAAAAAAAGTTTCAGAGAGAGAGAGAGAGAGAGAGAGAGAGAGAGAGAGAGAGAGAGAGAGAGAGAGAGAGAGAGAGAGAGAGAACGAAGGGAGGCTCAGCCAATCTCATTGTACACATGTTGTACTTTGACATTAAAGGAATTTGAATTTAAATTTGAATTCATATAGGGAGAAAGAGAGAGGATTCATGATTATAATTCTGAAGCAGCAGTACAAGGTGGTACATAAAACAACCCAGCACAAAAAGTATGGAAGGCTCCCAAACAGAATTTTTTTGTAGATATGTTGTACTACAGCAGAGGTCCCCAACCTTTTGGGCACCAGGGACCAGTTCCATGGAGAGAGGTTTTTCCACGGACCAGAGGGTGCGTGGTTTGGTGTGCTACCTGCATCCCATGGATGGAGCTTTGCTTGTTTGTGCAGACCAGTTGCTGGCATGCCGTGGCCCAGGAGTGGTCCACGGACCGGGGGTTGGGGACACCTATACTACAGATAAGTTCATCACCAATCAGTGTTTTGAGGACTATACTGTTTTACAGCGCAACACATTGGAAGGATGCTAGGTTGGAGAAATTTCTGGGTACTAGTCAAGATCTGGCCTTAAAGCTACCAGGAAGTAATTTGAAGCAGGATGATCTATATGCTGGACTGAGCAATGTCAAGCAGACCTGTATTAATTGAACATAAGCCATTTTTCAATAATTGAGTCATTTTTCTGTAGAGATATGAAGCTCAATCAGGATGTATCTTATTATGAGTGTGCCTGACATGTTCTGCAAACTCTGATCTCCTCAGTAAAGCTTAATTGACAGGTTGCTGAAGGGAAATTGTTTGTTGGAACATCTCTGTCAAGTGCCAGAAGAGATTTTAATGTTCTGTGGGACGGGGGGGAGGGGGGAAGAGATGATAGACCAGCAAACGTTCAATGTAAGGTACAGGTAAGAGCAAAAGGGATGCTTTTTCATTTTGGTATAGTAGTAGCAGGTATATCTTTTTTATTTTATTAACCTTTTTCTTTTTTACTGTTTGGTATGTATTTGCCAGTTTTTGAAGTGAAGTTCATTTCTCAGCTATCTCCTAAGAAACCACGCCTAGAGATCTTGTGAACAGCAATTTCCTATTGCTATAACACCAGATTGTAGTCTCTACATTTTTCATGCTACATGAAGAAACAGATGAGGCAAAAATAAAGGGATTTTATGCACACACAGACACACCCTTGAGGCTAGGAGAAAATTAACATCATAAGTACAGATATAGGATAGATTTTGCCTTATATTACTAAAGTTGAATTATTCAGTGCTTCCCATTAGCAAAATGATAACATGACAATTTTATACTTAGACTTCCTTGTATTATTTCCAAAATAGTTTTTAGTGCACCTGACAAGAAATATCTAATTACAGTTACTATTTATTTGAACATCCCAATATCTTTTTCTATACATTTTTTTAAAAGTAGGATTTTTTTAAAAAAGCTACTGTCTCAAAAAAGGAAACAAAATTATTATTCATTGAATTTTGCCCTATTATTCATGTCATAATTGTCTATGTAACATTAATTGCAATCAGCTAACTTAGATTTATATTTCATTTTCTTCATTATTACATCATTTTTATCTGGAAGATTGATCTGTCCTGATTAGACAGTGTATGTGTATATTCATATGTCTCTTTAAAATCATTATATAGTTTTCTTAGGCTTTTAGAAATTTCATTTTTTTTAAAAAAAATGCTATTATAACTTTTTGAAAAAATTATATGATTACATTCATTGCTATAAATGTAATCTTTATTTTGGAGGAGCAGCTTAATTTTTGATAGTTCACATTTTTGTAAAAAAAAAAACACATACAGCTTACATCATTGTAATTCAGTACATAGTTGACCTTTTCAGATACAGATGCTACACCAGCATTCACCAGTACAATTTCATGTGCCTCCATATCTGAAAATAATCGCATTCCAAATTACAATTAAGAATCATTGTACTATACTATACTCAGTTGGCTGCTTGTAATATTTTTTCCTGAAATGCAAAATAAAACATTACATTCCTTACATTTTCATCTCCAGACCAGATCAAACACAATTTAAACAAACAAATTTGGGAACAAAATCTCTGTTCCAAATTCAGGTGATCCTAAACAGTAATGTCATTCTCCATGATTTGTAATATAGATATAGACTGGACCTCTTTATCCATTGACATATGAAAGATACACCTAAGTGTTTGTGTGTGTATGTGCAACTTAGCAAACTTTGTATTATAAATTCATCCACACATGCACTCAGAAGAATTTAGAAGGTGCTGAGGACTGTAGCATTGTAAACTATTCTCCCATGAGCACCACAATCTAACACTTTTTTGGGGGGGAGTGGGGGGAGGTGAGTGGATGCATATTTAGAAATGTTTCCCATTAAATTATTCTTAGCAAAGAGTAAACAGTTTGAATTTTGAAATTTGCAATAAATATAAGCATTCCCTGATGCTATTTGCTTGAGACTTTGCTTTACTTACAATATCACTTGCAGATCAAGTCACCACATACAAGATGAGATGTGTTACCCAGTCATCTCCAAGTGCTATTGCTAACTCCATGCTTATTGGGAAAATAAAAAAAATATGGCAAACCCACCCACCCATTCCGATATTGAATAACATCTAAAGTCCTTGGAGGGTTTTGTACAATTATCAGCCTACTGTAGTGATACATTTTCTGACATTTCTGGGAATTCTATAGAGACATAGATTTCTATGTCTCTCTTTCTCTGAAACTCTCTTAATAATTATTCAGTAAAATGTTTTTAACATTCCATCCTGCTTTGAGCTTATTATATTTAGATCTGAAACAACCCATTGGCTACCAGGTAGCTAGTTTCAAGAAAGAGCTTATTTCAAGGAAATCCTAGTCTTCCTTGAAATTAGGTGTCCACTTGCATTGGCATTGTAGACATTTTAATTGAAAAGGAGATGAAAAATGTTGAGGGATCTCCTTCAGCTAGGCACTGATAAATCTAGGTCATCACTATCCTTTCCCCCAACACACACACACTCCTCANGAGAGAGAGAGAGAGAGAGAGAGAGAGAGAGAGAGAGAGAGAGAGAGAGAGAGAGAGAGAGAGAGAGAGAGAGAGAGAGAGAGAGAGAGATGCCATCGTGTAGGAGATCTAGAAGCATAGCCAGCTGCACCAACTGAAGAAGAGTTTCTACCCATGGGCTGTCAGACACCTGAATGGAAAATAACTCCATGTATGATAGACTTGCGGGGCCGAGGCATTGTGCAATAAGTTCACATAGTGCAATAAGATTGTGTTTTTGTTGTCATTGTGAGTTGTGATGGGGGGGGTGCATGAAGGGAGGCTCACCCAATCTCATTGTACACATGTTGTACTTTGACATTAAAGGAATTTGAATTTAAATTTGAATTCATATAGGGAGAAAGAGAGAGGATTCATGGTTAGAATTCTGAAGCAGAAGTACCAAGGTGGTACATAAAACAACCCAGCACAAAAAGTATGGAAGGCTCCCAAACAGAATTTTTTTGTAGATATGTTGTACTACAGCAGAGGTCCCCAACCTTTTGGGCACCAGGGACCAGTTCCATGGAGAGAGGTTTTTCTGCGGACCAAAGGGTGTGTGGTTTGGTGTGCTACCTGCATCCCATGGATGGAGCTTTGCTTGTTTGTGCAGACCAGTTGCTGGCATGCCGTGGCCCAGGACTGGTCCACGGACCGGGGGTTGGGGACACCTATACTACAGATAAGTTCATCACCAATCAGTGTTTTGAGGACTATACTGTTTTACAGCCCAACACATTGGAAGGATGCTAGGTTGGAGAAATTTCTGGGTACTAGTCAAGATCTGGCCTTAAAGCTACCAGGAAGTAATTTGAAGCAGGACGATCTATATGCTGGACTGAGCAATGTCAAGCAGGCCTGTATTAATTGAACATAAGCCATTTTTCAATAATTGAGTCATTTTTCTGTAGAGATATGAAGCTCAATCAGGATGTATCTTATTATGAGTGTGCCTGACATGTTCTGCAAACTCTGATCTCCTCAGTAAAGCTTAATTGACAGGTTGCTGAAGGGAAATTGTTTGTTGGAACATCTCTGTCAAGTGCCAGAAGAGATTTTAATGTTCTGTGGGGTGGGGGGGGAGGGGGGAAGAGATGATAGACCAGCAAACGTTCAATGTAAGGTACAGGTAAGAGCAAAAGGGATGCTTTTTCATTTTGGTAAAGTAGTAGCAGGTATATCTTTTTTATTTTATTAACCTTTTTCTTTTTTACTGTTTGGTATGTATTTGCCAGTTTTTGAAGTGAAGTTCATTTCTCAGCTATCTCCTAAGAAACCACGCCTAGAGATCTTGTGAACAGCAATTTCCTATTGCTATAACACCAGATTGTAGTCTCTACATTTTTCATGCTACATGAAGAAACAGATGAGGCAAAAATAAAGGGATTTTATGCACACAGAGACACACCCTTGAGGCTAGGAGAAAATTAACATCATAAGTACAGATATAGGATAGATTTTGCCTTATATTACTAAAGTTGAATTATTCAGTGCTTCCCATTAGCAAAATGATAACATGACAATTTTATATTTAGACTTCCTTGTATATTGCATCAGCACCTTATTTCCAAAATAGTTTTTAGTGCACCTGACAAGAAATATCTAATTACAGTTACTGTTTACTTGAACATTCCAATATCTTTTTCTATACATTTTTTTAAAAGTAAGATTTTTTTTTAAAAAAGCTACTGTCTCAAAAAAGGAAGCAAAATTATTATTCATTGAATTTTGCCCTATTATTCATGTCATAATTGTCTGTGTAACATTAATTGCAATCAGCTAACTTAGATTTATATTTCATTTTCTTCATTATTACATCATTTTTATCTGGAACACTGATCTGTCCTGATTAGACAGTGTATGTGTATATTCATATGTCTCTTTAAAATCATTATATAGTTTTCTTAGGCTTTTGGAAATTTCATTTTTTTTAAAAAAAATGCTATTATAACTTTTTGAAAAAATTATATGATTACATTCATTGCTATAAATGTAATCTTTATTTTGGAGGAGCAGCTTAATTTTTGATAGTTCACATTTTTGTAAAAAAACCCAAAACATACAGCTTGCAGTTCAGTACATAGTTGACCTTTTCAGATACAGATGCTACACCAGTATTCACCAGTACAATTTCATGTGCCTCCATATCTGAAAATAATCGCATTCCAAATTACAATTAAGAATCATTGTACTATACTATACTCAGTTGGCTGCTTGTAATATTTTTTCTGAAATGCAAAATAAAACATTACATTCCTTACATTTTCATCTCCAGACCAGATCAAACACAATTTAAATAAACAAATTTGGGAACAAAATCTCTGTTCCAAATTCAGGTGATCCTAAACAGTAATGTCATTCTCCATGATTTGTAATATAGATATAGACTGGACCTCTTTATCCATTGACATATGAAAGATACACCTAGGTGTTTGTGTGTGTATGTGCAACTTAGCAAACTTTGTATTATAAATTCATCCACACATGCAATCAGAAGAATTTAGAAGGTGCTGAGGACTGTAGCATTGTAAACTATTCTCCCATGAGCACCACAATCTAACACTTTTTTGGGGGGCAGTGGGGGGAGGTGAGTGGATGCATATTTAGAAATGTTTCCCATTAAATTATTCTTAGCAAAGAGTAAAGAGTCTGAATTTTGAAATTTGCAATAAATATAAGCATTCCCTGATGCTACTTGCTTGAGACTTTGCTTTACTTACAATATCATTTGCAGATCAAGTCACCACATACAAGATGAGATGTGTTACCCAGTCATCTCCAAGTGCGATTGCTAACTCCATGCTTATTGGGAAAATAAAAAAATATGGCAAACCCACCCATCCATTCCGATATTGAATAACATCTAAAGTCTTTGAAGGGTTTTGTACAATTATCAGCCTACTGTAGTGATACATTTTCTGACATTTCTGGGAATTCTATAGAGACATAGATTTCTATGTATCCTTTCTCTGAAACTCTCTTAATAATTATTCAGTAAAATGTTTTTAACATTCCATCCTGCTTTGAGCTTATTATATTTAGATCTGAAACAACCCATTAGCTACCAGGTAGCTAGTTTCAAGAAAGAGCTTATTTCAAGGAAATCCTAGTCTTCCTTGAAATTAGGTGTCCACTTGCATTGGCATTGTAGACATTTTAATTGAAAAGGAGATGAAAAATGTTGAGGGATCTCCTTCAGCTAGGCACTGATAAATCTAGGTCATCACTATCCTTTCCCCCAACACACACACACTCCTCATGTAGAAGTCAAAGGAAGCAAAGCTCTATCTGGAAAATGACTGAACTGTCTACTTATTTAGACTTCACAGGCCAAACAAATCCTAGAAAACCTGGTAAGATGTAGTTCCAGGTGCCACATTAAACTTTATCCATGAAGAAACATAAGATTGGTGGATCTGAGTGACTTGGAAAGCCTTGTGCAAATTAATCAGAACAGCCAGATAGAAAATTTACTAAAAGAGAGTTATTTATTCTAAACAAGACCACTGGCCAAGATTCCATCAATGCAATAAGAGAGAAGTTGTGATACTTCATCTCTCTTAACATCATAACACAAGCTTGGATTTGAGCTCATTTCTCATCTTTCTCTATTGGCATGCAAAAAGTCATTTCTTGGAACTCTTAATAAATCATCCAACAGAAGTCACTCAGTAACAATTGTAATCACCCTGCATCATTTCTTGTTGCCATTAGACAATTAAGTACTTAATGGAATGGCCCCCATGATTTCTGGGAAACTTCTCAAGAGTCTATTGGTATCAATACAGATCCAGTACCTCAGTTGACTTGCTTTTTTCCCCAAAGACATCTTGAATGATACAGAAGTAATGTGGCCATGATGAAGAACTAAAAGAAATGTTGTTCACATCTGGATTAGTAAATAAATGCACTGATACAAAGACAAGTCCAGAGAGGAGCCACTTATGTGCATTGTATCCAATGTTGTCTTGAACAAATATAGGTTATGAACTTCTGAATTCTTTCCACCTAGCCCCAAGCCATGGAGATTGAAGACATCCAAAATAGGAAAATGAGGGACACCCAAAGCTAGCCCAAAGACCATTTGGAGCAGCTCTGGAAGTTGGGTGGTATACAAATTTACTAAAAAAAAATTAATCACCAGCAATCCAACCATCAGGACCTAAATGTCAGACAACCAGGCCAGATGTAGAGATTGACACCAGTTGACGTTTATTTCCCCATAATATCCACCTTAGCACCTCCATCATTCTCTGGTTACTTTTTCAGTACCTCTAACTTGGGCTAATATTGGATTATCTAGCTCCCCCAGGCTAGCCATCAGCTGTACCATCAATCCCAACCAAGCAATTATGTAGATGAGCTCCATTTGAAGGCCCCTTATTTTTCAACCAACCCATTACAACCTACTATGATTCTGGGACTTCAGATATAAGAAACCCCCTAAGCTGTCTTTAGCCAAATAATATAATGTGACACTTAGCTCATTGGACAACCTTTTAGTTGGCTCTAAGCAACTATGTCTGGATCTGTTATAACCACAATTTATCAAACCAGTCCATTTTCCCTATGATATGTCTTAAAATTACACTCTAAAAACATTTTTACACTATTTTATTATTTTTAGTTTGAACATTGGCTAATAAAGCAATCTATAAATTGAAAAAAACTCCAAACAATATTAAGATCTGAATATATAGATATAACTGTCCAATAATATGTGAACCAGCCTGAAAATGTGACATAACCAAAGTTCAACAATGTATATAAGGGTTTCTTGATTAAATAGAAACATTTTAGAGAAAATTATAGTAACAAATTCTTATTCAAAAATTGGCAGATCTTAGCATCGTAAAGTTATATTGGTACCCCTTGGGGCAGGGGAGGGGGTCAATAATATCAAAACAGTGGATGCAACAAGGTGAATTGAAGCCCCACTCCTTTTGTGGGTGCATATGTATGCATATATGTGATGTTCTTTAAAACAAATGGGGTTTTGACTGCTTCATTATGTCTGCAATTTTGACTTTGTTGAGCCCCCTGCAGATATCCTGCCTTTGGGATAGGGTAATCTCACACTTTGCATTGCAGATATTCATTCAGTCTTGACATTCAAAACCAGTTCAAAATGTAAGGATTCCTGTCTTCTTCTAAGCACCTTCTGGCAATGTTCCACAACAGCTTGAAATAGAGATGAACATAAGCAACAAGAGCACTGAGACCAGAGACTAGAAATTATATGGATATTAGTGACAGATGGATAGTAGAACCAGGGGATTAGAAAAAGAGTAACCGCAGCTGGTAAAGGGAGATAGAAAATGGAGCTAAGAGATACAGTTTTTAGGATATGTGTGCTGCAGTTTCCTAACCTTCTTTCATTGTGAATGAACTTTTTCAATATGTGAAAACTGAGCAGAACAGAACTTTCATGTTGATCACAGATAATAGTAATGTAGCCATTTACAAATTTTACATTTTTCTCAATGAGAATGGTGAAAACGAAAAGTAGACTTGTAAAAAGGGGGGGGGACCCACTTCCCTGCAATTCTCAAGAACAACCCAAGAATATTCTAGTATGAATTAGCATTTGCAAATATAGGACAGAATAAATAGAACCAAAGACTTCACATCACAAGCAATTCATTGCTGGCAATGAGAGCATTAACTGTGTAATAACCTCAGTCACACCTCTCCACCAATTCTGTAATGCTCACATGTGCTATAAAAAAAATCAGGATAAAGTAAGTTTTCCATATGATTCAATTGTCTCGACATAAAAAGTAGTCATTGATGAGATCCAGTGAAAGACTTGGCCTTTTTACCTTGGAGATGATCTTGCAATAATTGCTAGTATATCTTTATGAGCTACTAGGATGCACTGAGAATAATGCAGTACAATAATCTGGAACTGAAGGGAAAATGGGATTTGGGGAACATATGGGCCATAGCCACACGAGCATAAGAACATACACAGTTTCTATCAGAGGTGTCAGCAAACACTGTGCATATGCCCTCTGAATTCTGACCCCCCCTTTTTTCCTATGAAATCCTGATTGCTGTAATCCTAATAGAGGAGGGCATGAGATTCTACAGCCTAGCCTCATACTTTATTAAAAAATGTGTGTCACTTGATCTCTTCTCTGATGAATGTTCATGAAATATTCATGAAGAAGAATTTCTTGAAAATACAGAGACACAAAGAACTCCTATATTCAACACAGATCTCTTCCATACAACTATTCTTTTCACTTCCAAGAGTTTGATGTATTTTCAGATCACCTTTCATTGCAGCCAATTTTAAAAGGCTGAAAAGCCCAACTGGAGTTCAATCTACCTGATCAATGGGAGAGTTTTAAAAAAACAACACTTGGCCTTCTTCCATAATGTGTTTACTTCTTTTAGTGCTTTGAAAATTCATTGTGATAAAGCAGACAAAAAAAGGGAAGGTGGTAAACAGTTTTCTTGGCTCAGGATTACATAAAGATGGATAGTGCACAAGAAGCTTCATGCAAATTTCTGCTGCATGCTAAATGTTGCAATGGACAATGTAGACACCAGGGAAATGCTCGTCACTGAATAGACCAAGAAACATGATAGAGGTGGGTAATATATAGCCTTCCAGATGTTCTTGAATTTTGGTTTGCCACAGTCTTAATTGGCATGGGCAATGAAAGAGGATGGCACAAGTTGCAGTCCAACAACACCTGGAAGATTGTCCACCCTTGGTCTAAAGAGCTCAACAAATTCATCTTAAAATGTATACAATTCCTATCAAACCAAAGTCCATATTAGTTGTACATTCAGGAGGGGACCTTGTTTAGAAACCCATCGTTTTACTCAGCAGAAAGAATGGGAGAATCCTAAATGTAGCAGGAATGCCTTGCCATATCTTGAAGCAGCTCTTGTTTCATCCCACAAACTATTAATTCCAGAATCTAAACGTATCAGGCTACACAGCTGAAAAGATTTACAGCATCATCTGGCCCACTTTTACATTATCCTTTAAGAATAGGGATGGTCCATCTACTGTGCATAGCTGATTATTTACATGCATTTGACAGCTCCTGTTTGCCCTTGGAACCCTCAAAGATTTCACTATGGAAATTCATAAACACAATTTTTCAGTTTGGAAATTCTTAGCTTTGAGGGGTAATCCAGATGAAAAACACAACCTGAAGCGCTAATTCTTTCTCAAGGTTACATTAACATAATCTGAAAGAATCCTTTCTCTACTTCTCTCATACTTTTCTGAATACTTGAGAGGATCCCTTCTGAAGTGCTTTCACCAGCCCTCCTCCTCTGAACTTAAATTTTATTTATGAGATCATTTTCCAGTCTGTGGCTCTTTCTCCTATCTCCCAGGGTTAAACTCACACTTTATTACAAGAATTGACAGTAACTTCTAGAATAGGTACATTAAATCCTTCAATAAGTTCAATGTACTAACTTTGGTAAATGCCCTCACCCTAAATATACAGAAAAGAGGGGCTGAAAAATCCAGCTCTACCTCCTCCCTGGCACCATCATTTCCACAACAAAATCTCTACCATTCTTATTTCAAAACTAATGCAGATATGTCCCTCTGGCACAACACATTTGCCTTCCTCTGTTTTGGAAGGGTTGGATGGAAATAAAGAGTATTTAACAACACTGAAAAGTAGAAGATTAGCTTCAGATCATGTATAATAGTAGAAATCTGAACAACACCATGAAATTTTCACTTTTTTTAACACAGCTTAAAGTTTATTTGGATACAGTGGTGTATTATTGACTCTGATAATTGGCTTGGTCATAGATACAAAAGCTGTGCTTGGTTTATGATTTTGAAAAGGTTTACTATGCTACATGAACTGATAATATAGAATTATTGGATTGAAGCGAAAGGGAAACTGGCCATGCAATAAAGTTATTGTATGAATCACCTATGTTTACCATTTTATAATGGATTATGCCTTAATCTTTGATTTTCATCTTAATAAAAGTTGGTAGACCCCTTATTTTAGATTGCAAGACACTGATTTTTATTTTTCACAGCTTACAAAAACAGGTTTTAGCCATCTACTTAAAGCATTTATAACACATTCTAATTTTTTTTCTGGAGATTTGTCACAACATGATGTACAGATAAGTCGACCTTAAGTTATGATTACAGTTGGTCCTGAATTTCTACTGCTAAGCAATGTGATCTTAAAATGCAATAGCACATGCCTACATCAGTTAACAACAGCAATACCACAGTCCCAGTTGACATAATAACCACAGGATTTTCAGATCATTGAGTGGAAAGAGGCAGGAGTCTCAGGCAAGCAGATTGTTAAGCAACAGCTGGAGGTAAGAACCACAGGTAGGTAGATAGGGGGTAAAATAAGTAGGCACTGCAGAGGATCAGGTTATTTGAGGGACTGCCCAGTGACATCTACCTGTCCAGTCATGTCCAGGAGGAGAGGCTTGTTGTAAATTCCATCAGCTAGGGTTTGGTGGGTTCTGAGAGGAGAGACATTTCTGCCATAGCCTCCACCCTGTGGAACATAATTTCCTGAACATAATTTTGATCTTTTGGAAAGTCCTCAAAACATGGTTTTCTCAATGAGCTTGGAAATCCCATGGTAGAGTGGAGCCTGTTGGATGGTTATTTGTTAGTTAAGTGGTACTCACCCTGTATGCTTGCTGCCATTTTGTTTTCTTGCTTTGTTTTCATTTTTAATTTAAATTGTGGTTTTCTTGGTTTTTGTGGGTTTTATTTTTATGTATTTTGTTTTACTACGTACACCATCCATTTGAGATGGATGGTTATGTAAATATAATAAATAAATATTATCAAGGACACTTATGAAATATATACATACAAAGCTGTGTGTGAAAATGATGACTTAGAGGCTTCCTAAATTATGGACAGATGGAAAAGGTTACTTGATCAGCATTTGTGCCATTTGCTCATATTCATCCAGGGATACATGTCAAAACTAAAAGATGTTACAATTTTGATTCCCTGCCCCCACCCCCCAAAACAAGAGCTCATGTCAAGGGCCAAATAAATAAAATCCTCAAAAAATGAATACGCCAAATCAGATCATACAAAAACATGTTATATCACCGATTCATTTTCTTTTAATTTTAAAACATTTTACTTTCAAAATTTGATGAAAATAGTTTCCAAGTTCTAAGAATATAAAATTTAATTTTCAATATGTATGTTTAGAGAGAAATAAATCCCATTGTTAAAAGGTTGTTTAATTAAGCCATTGAGTTAAACAACTGAAAAACCAGTATTTCAATACCTCATGAAGCTGTTCCAAATGGTCACAATTATCTGATCTATGATAAAGCTACTCTGCATCGTAAAATGAAGAATAAACAACATTTAGCAATACTCTGTAAACCTGTGCAAAGTTTTTGAGGAATTGCTTCCAAAAAGATCATGTAGCTAATCTCCTATTTTGGACTCATGAAAGAGGCCATGTCTTCCTTCAGTTTCATTGTGATCACTTCAGAAACTGTTCCCAGCTGTATCTATGGGCATGTTGTCATAGGCACCTCATTTCACCTTTTCCCCAGTTCTTTTGCTAGTATTTTTTAATGACATGTATTTTTCACTATAGGTAGTCCTCACTTAATGACTGCCTTGTTTAGCAACTGTTCAAACTTACAACAGTACTTAAAAAGATAGTTTTACAACTGTTCTTTGAACTTACAACAGTTGCAACATCCTGCAGTCAAGTATTCGTCCTTTGTGAGCTTTACAGCTGGCTTCCAAAGAGCAAAGTCAATGGAGAAGCCAGTAATAATTATGGTCAGAAGTTATGGTCACATGACAATGCATTTAATGACTATGAATAATAATAATAATAATAATAATAATAATAATAATAATAATAATAATAATAATAATAATAATAATAAAGTTGGAAGGGACCTTGGAGCAGGGGGTTGGACATCTAGTCCAACCCCCTGCTCAGGCAGGAAACCCTATACCATTTCAGACAAATGGCTGTCCAGTTTCTTTTTAAAAACTTCCAGTGTTGGAGCATTCACAGCTTCTGGAGGCAGGTTGTTCCACTGATTAATTGTTCTAACTGTCAGGAAATTTCTCCTTAATTCTAGGTTGCTTCTCTCTTTGGTTAGTTTCCATCCGTTGCTTCTTGTCCTGCCTTCAGGTGCTTTGGGTGATTCAGTTCATGACTGCAGCAGAACTGAGGTCCAAAATCCAGTGTGTTTACTTCATGTTTCACTAAATGACCACATTGCTTAGTGAATGAATTACCAATACCAATTTTACAATCATTAGATGATAACTACCTGCAGTGCTTTTTTTCTAAAAAAAAAAAAAAAAGTACCGGAACTCACACATGTCATACAACCCGCCTTGCCTACCCTACAAGGTTCCATCCAAAAAAGATGCCGGAACTCCGTTCTGGGCGTTCTATGAGAAAAAAAGCCCTGACTACCTGTATCTTAACTAGATTACCACTGCAGCATTCTCTCCTTTTTCCTCCTCCTTTAAAACAGTCAAAACCTAGTGGCTTCTTGTTATTTAGATTACAAAATTTCAAGGAAAAAAATGCATGCTTATTCACAACCTTAACTTGGAATACAAAATGGATCGATTTTTTTCAGAGTCTTCAATAAAACCTGAAGCTTACACAGATCTCTGGCTGAATAATATTCCAAAACTTTTTCACCTGAATTATGCTCTAGAAGAAGCTAAACCAGAATTTAGAGAAGGCTTAAATTTTAAGAAGGAATCCAAAAGAAAGAAAGAAAAAAGAAAGAAAAGGGGAAGCTTCATATACGATCCTATTCCAATTATGAATTCCAGAGTTTTCTGAAATGGCTTGCAAAGTTTTGGAAAGCTACACTTCAAAATATGAGCGATATATCCTCCACAATGTTTATGGAATGCTTTAGGGATTATTGGAAGGAGGTGCATGGTTCAGAGAAGACAAGTGGAGCAGAGGAGGAGCCAAAGCACTGTGGAGGAGCCAAATGACATTTTCTCTGCATCAATTGTCTTTTGACTTGTGGCCTCAAAATTGCTCAGCAAATTTTTTTCCAGCATACTCATCAACGTGTGGACAACACTGAAAGAGATAGCTGCAGAAAAAAGCAAAACGTGTTATTTCACTTTGCTCTTAGAAGCAGAGTGACCATTGTTTTTCTTGTATAGATTCAATGACATGCTTTGCTTGAAACTTTATCGAAGCAAATCACCTCTATGAAGATTTGCATAGCCTATATAGCAGGGGTCTTCAAACTTGGCCCTTTTATGACTTGTTGACTTCAACTCCCAGAATTCCTCAACCAGGCACACTGACTGAGAAATTCTGGGAGTTGGAAGTCCACAAGTCATAAAAGGGCCAAGTTTGAAGACCCCTGCTATATAGTGTACTCTGATTATAAATGAAGTCATGCCAGAGACGTGAAGCTAATGACTGTCCCATGGTTTTGTGTTTGTTTTTTGGTTTGTTTTTGGTTGCCATCTAAGTTTGTAATATGGGCAATCAACTAATCCATGTGAGTTTATTTTAGCTGCACAAATCCAAGCCTTATAAAGAAAGGCTAAATATTTTTAATCTAGTGCCTCCACCACCCGTCAACTCTGTGGGATACTGCAAAGGAGACTGGTAACATTTCCTCGGTAGCCTGCTGGTCTATAATTAACCTTAAGTCCTTTCCTCTATTAATGTAATCTGGAAAATATCAATTCAGTTATAAAGAACATGGACAATTTGCTTTCCTATTCACCTTTCTTCCAATGAACTACTTCAAATAAAAAAAAAGTTTCTACTCAGTTGCACATTTTGTAGAAAGCAGATGAAATAATTTGAGATCAGTCACTGTGCCAACTTTCCTGGTTTAAATATTGTTGGAACCTTTTCTCCGTATATTTTATGTTTAGTTAAGTAATTTTGATTACAGTATTATAGGTTTGCCAGGGAAATGACACAATTTATGAAAGATATGACAGAAATGTGGAATACATACTTTCAAATTAGTTGCAAACATTTAATTGCTTTTTCATAAATGCTTTCAAAGAAGTCAGTGAGAATAAACCCACACGTTTAATGTTCAGTTGTAGCTCACTGGATTCTACTTGCCAAAAAGCATCCATGAAAGAGAGTAAAGCAAGATGGAGCAATGACTTCAGCAAGTATTGTGGGCCCAACTGTCAAAGGAAAGGTCAAAACCATATTGGTTGGAAACATGCAGAAGAGGCCTTGATCTTGCAATGCATAGACAATAGCTAGAACTATAATGATGATGATGTAGCTCACACAAGTTTCAGTTCTGAATCCATCTGAGATTACAATTGTATATCAGAAAGCTAATAGTGACAATATTCAGTTGCATCATGCAGTTGTCTTTCATTTCTCTTTGCATGAGAACATTTATCATATGTAGAATTAACTGAGAAGCAGCCCTGCATTTTTGCCAGCTAGTAACTGACTTCAAGGTCATGATATCAATATCGGGGCTGAATGCAGGAAGTGCTAGTATTGTGAAGAGACATATGACTAATACTTAAAAAATGGCTCATTGGATACTATAATCATGAACTCTGTTCTTATAAAGGCATTGCATTTAGCTTCCTCCTAGCGTTCTAAAACTCAGGTATCCATGCAAAGTTCTACTCTTAGTTTTTACTTGTTTACCAGCTAGCTTGAAAGAGATATAAGAATAATGTTAAGCTATGTTCCTTCATCCCAATAACACTTGTATCTGCATTTCTGAAGTTCTCATCATTTCTCATTTATGTATTATGATAATTAGTTAGTTCATTAGTTAATTCATATGCTATCCTTTATAAGGTACTCAAGGTGGCATAATCAGCATCCATATTCCACTTCCCCCTCCCCGAAAGAATAACTCTTATATGTAGGTCTGCAAGACAGGGACTAGCCCAAAGTTGTGTAGTGAGCTTCTGAAGTTGCGACTACAAAGCTGGATTTCACTACTTCAGTCCAATATTTTAATCATTACATCAGAGTAATTCCTGAATATGCTTACAATGGGTATAGTAGTGTCATTTTAGTGTCACTGAGCATATAATTAGATTTCTACAGTCTCCCCCCCAATTTATTTTGTTTTATGTAATCAAGAGATCCTATCTATTGTTTCCTCCAAGTAGTCCTTGATTTACAACCACAATTGAGCTCAAATTTTCTGTTTCTAAGTGAGAAATTTGTTAAGTGAGTTTTGCTCCATTTTACGACCTTTTTGCCACAATTATTAAACGAATCACTACAGTTGTTAAGTTAGTAACATGGTTGTTTAGTGAATCTTGCTTCCCCATTGCCTTTGCTTATCAGAAGATCACAAAAGGTGATCACATGACCACAGGACATGTCATAAATATGCCAGTTGTTAAGTGTCTGAATTTTGATCTTGTGGCCATGGGGATGGTCATAAGTGTGAAAAATGGTCATACATCACTTTTTTGAATGGTCAATAAATGAACTGTTGTAAGTTGAGGACTACCTGTATTCTGCCTTCCCTCTCTCTCTTCCTCCCACCAGGACTTTTGGGAGAAATGAAGATGTCAGGCATGGCAGAACTGCTGCTCAGCAAAAGGTATCAAAGGAAAAAGAAGAAAGATACAGAAATACTGTTTTCTGTAGAAGAGGGGGGAAAATAAGAGAAAGGGAAAACACTGGAAAGGTGGAAGAGAGAGAGAAATTAATAAGAACACTAGTGAGAGAGAAAATGTGTATGTGTGAGTGTGAGAGAGAACATGTTTGCATTCATAGGAATGTGCTTAAGCCAGGGGTCTTCAAACTTGGCCCTTTTATGACTTGTGGACTACAACCCCCAGAATTCCTCAGCCAGGCATGCTGGCTGAGGAATTCTGGGAGTTAAAGTCCACAAATCATAAAAGGGCCAAGTTTGAAGACCCCTGGCTTAAGAATTCCCTGGGCATTTTCAATCCTACCAGTGTTTCAGGTATATCCGCCAAACATAGGAAGATACCACTGGTATATCATTGATAGACTTGGATATCTCTGATAGATCTTGATAGCAGATAAATATTGTATGCCTTTTCCAGGCAAGACTTCGAGAAGTAGGAAAATTATTGCACAACTTTGTTTCTAAATGGCTGTATTTGAGCATACAACCAACTACTTCTGCTGCTGTTAATAGTTTAATTATGTTATTTCTTCTATTATGACTACTCTAATGCTACAGTAACTAATATTCCTATAACAACTGCTTTATTTTTGGAATTAATAAGTACACTTGATTTGGTTAACAGCCTTAGAAATATGCAAATAAAAAAAGAAATAAAGTTATCATAGGTTAGAAGAGGTAGATTAGAAGAAGTAGTTTTGAAGTAGGTAAGAAGTTGCAGATACTGGAAATTAAATTTTGCTTTGAAATTCACATTTCTGATTGACAGAATTTCATAGGAAGTGTACATATGGTTGCCCATTTATAATCCTCTTGTTTCCTAACCATTTCTTCTAGGTTTTTTTCCCCTCCTCCCGTAAACATATCAATAAGGAAACTAACATGGAATAATCGCATAGTATCTATTGAATAGAATCAACATTTGCTCACCATCTAAGATTAAGCAGAAGAAATATAAAAAGACTTACAATGATCTTACTCAAAAAGTACTCTAATACTTCTGGAATTATGTGGACTCTTCCATTAAAGTTTTTATATTAATAAAAAATAGCAGCTACCCTCCCCTCTCCCAAATTAGGCAAATGACATCAAAATATATTAAAATGTTTCCCCTTTTATCAGCAGGTGATAGCCTACATTTAGCTATTAGACAAACCTCTGGGCAGTTTCCAGCAGTGAGGAAAGTGTAAGCCTTAATACAGTTTTATAAAATTATGCAAATATGCACTGATATCACCAGTTAGTTCTCAGATGAGCATTACAAAGTTACAGCAGTCCCTTACACCCCACAGTGCTACTAAATTAACCAAAGTGCTTCAGAACAGCATAGCAAATCATTTCCATGGAGTAATTAAATAGTAAACAGGGCATAGAAGCTTTATATGAGAGATTAAGATGATATCAAGACAGAAAGTTTAATCCCTTTGATATGTTCCAAAGATATTAACATTTATTCCCCATATATCCAGTTAAAAATCAGAATTTATACAAACAGAAAATCATGATATATGTTGGCACTTATTTAATATATTCACAATTTTTAT
>NW_015387677.1:0-17713 GCF_001527695.2 Protobothrops mucrosquamatus
GGATATCAAATAAGCTCATCAAAATTAACTTCAGCCAGACTGGATCATTTAAAATTGTCTCCATCACCAGCTGAACTATCACCTGAATTATACTGCTTCACCCGTTCGTTTTTTAAAATTCTGTACATCAAAAATCCCCTTATGCCAAACTGGATCATTCAACCATTTTATCTACAGCAACCTTTGCCAAACTGCTCAAATGTTAAGTCTAAAACCCTCTGCTTTCTGAGATACCTGGAAATTGTTATCCTAAAACCTAGAGGATAATACACTGGAGAAGAATGGAAGTGACTTTCTAGCAATTCCTATAAGAATTTTCCCAATCTTATCAAGACATGTAATGGATTACAGCTGAGACTTTTTTTTTTTGTAACTGTCTCTAAGAGCTGAATATGGCACCCATAATTCTGTTGAGATTTCATTTCTTTAAGAAACATTTCTATTCAAGAGCGAAACAAGTGTTTTTATTATTATTTAAACATTATCTAAGACTGATGAGGCAGACACCAACTATTCAAGCTTTTTCTCTGAAGTTCTGTACCTCATATAAGCCACTAACAACCTGTCAAAGTCATCCTGATACCAAACTGAGCAGTTGATGGTTTGGTAAGGTATTAGTGGAGATAAAAAAGATAGTCCTCATTACTGTAATAAAAACAGCAGAGGCGCACTGAGAATCAATTACTGATTTGTGACCTGTTGAACTAAACCTCAGTCAAATAAAGAAGCGCACAGAGCTTCCCACATTATCAAATGATTTAGGATGGAGTGCTGTCTGAAGGCTCATGCCAAGGCATAGCAAACGTTTCCTTTTAGATTGTAGCTTGCTTAATTACCTTGTTCCTGAGCACAAAGATCAAATTGAGCAACTTAAGGTGCTAAAGCATTGTGCTATTGAGACATGAAAGGGAAATAATTAACACCCTACATAAGATGTATGTTTAAGAATGAGACATCTCCTGACAAAAAGACAAGGAGATCCAAAGTTAAGGCAGACTCTGTGTCCTTGACTCAAAGCATCACATTTTTGTAGTAGGATGAATGACATATATGCTGCCAGGTGAATTAACTGGGTGACTCTAGAAAGGGAAGACAGTTTTTAATTTCTTTTAAAGCATTTTATTGAACTAAAAATAATCTATTTAGCAGAACCATTCCATAGTAAAAATTAAAATCATAACATGAAAATAGCATACAGGTAGTCCTCAACTTACAACAGTTCATTTAGTGACCATTCAAAGTTACAACGGCACTGCAAAAAGGTGACTGATGACCATTTTCACATTTATAACCTTTGTAGCTATCCCCATGATCATGTGATCAAAATTCAGATGCTGGGCAACTGGTTCATACTTATGACCATTGCTGTGTCTCAAGGTCATGCTGATCACCTTTGGCAAACTTTTGACAAGCAAAGTCAATGAAGAAGCCAGATTCATTCAACAACCATGTTACTAACTTATCAACTGCAGTGAGTCACTTAACAACTGTGGCAAAAAAGTTCGTAAAATTGGGCAAAACTCACTTAACACATGTCTCACTTAACAACAGAAATTTTGGGCTCAATTGTGGTGGTAAGTCAAGGACTACTTGTATTAGAAATGTAAAGAGTTTATAGCTCTTTGCAGTGCAATCCAATACAAGCCACCTTTTCTCCATGGTAAAAAATATCAGAATTTTAATCTTAATGGTTTAGAAAAACATATGCTATAGTAAATCTTGGTCCTAACAGCAATCTTTTTACATACATACATACATACATACATACATACATACATACATACATACATACATACATACATACATACAAGTCTACCAGTAGGATTTGGAGTTGCAGATTTACTTTTAAGTTTATGTTAGGTTGGTTTTTATACGTTATAGTTACATCAAAGCAAATGCATTATTCCCAAATTCTAATGACACAAGAAGAACAATACAAAGGCCGATAATATTTCTATCACTCTGTAATGACAAGCTTCAGGTTAATCTTTCTGCATTGCTTAAAAGTTTTCAAGTTTCTATAAAACTTTTTATGAGAAAATAGCTTTATCAATTAAGAACCTTAGCTTTAAATTTCTGATGATCTATTTCTTTTCATCATGTGCAACATTATTTTTCTCAACTAGCCTTCAAACTTTCGACAGAACAAAATAGTTTAAATTTAGCTGATTTAAAGACAAGTACAATAATAAAGCCTATTTAGTTCCATTGGTTCTAATAAGGAAGATATACAGTATATTTATATTTCTGTAAGATTATTTTGAAAATAATGTGCCATGCTATTTCATCATTTCTAGCACTATGTACTATAGGCCAATCTCTGTTTTTTTTTAAAAAAAAAAACCTCACAGCCAAACCTTTGTATTGTTAAAAATCACGAAATAATATTGAGAGGTGGCATTCTTGAATTCATTAGCCATTATCTACAAAATATTATGCATAAAAAATTCTGGATTTGCCTGCTTGCTTCTCTCTCCCTATTCTGATCTTCTTGAATGGACAAACACATTCTGTTTGCAATCCTGGCTGGTAAAATACCTCTTTAATCCGGGTTTCATCTTGGTTTTGGCTCCGAGTTATAATTTCTTTACAAGCCTCCTTCCAGTTATTCTTCTCCCAACATATCTTAACAAAATAGAACAAAGACCCCTTGGCCTTTTGTAAATTCATGAAGACCTGATTGCACGGATGGACCTTACTTTTATTACTTTTTCTTTTTTCTTCTCTTTTCTTTTAAACCAAGGAAATTTAACAAAAGTTCTGCTGGTTTCTTCTTCCACTCCAGGTGACATGAAAAATGATAGCGCTGCGTGTTTTCTTTTCTCTTTTCAACAAGCCATATATGAAAAGGTGAAATGGTACCATTTTGTCTTGCTTTTTCACCAGGTGAAAAGCTCTGCCAGTTTCCCTTTCTAGCCCGAACAACAGGAAAAATAGTAAAAGGGCCTTCCAGGGTTTTTAACCAGCCAGCATTAAGGACAGGAAGGTGTCCACAGAGGGAGAGTCATAGAAAAGATCAATAGAAAGTACATGCTATCAAAGTCTCAAGAAAGAATGAAGTTTGATTTTCCAGAATGGGCCGAAGCTGTTTAAAAAAGGGGGGAATAATAATAATAATAATAATAATAATAATAATAATAATAATAATAATAATAATAATAATAATAGTAGTAGTAGTAGTAGTAATAGTAGTAATAATAATAATAATAATAATAATAATAATAATAATAATAATAATAATAATAATAATAATAATAATAATAATAATAATAATAATATTAAAGTTGGAAGGGACCTTGGAGGTCATCGAGTCCAACCCCCTGCTCAGGCAGGAAACCCTACACCATTTCAGACAAATGGCTGTCCAGTCTCTTCTTAAAAACTTCCAGTGTTGGAGCATTCACTGCTTCTGGAGGCAGGTTGTTCCATTGGTTAATTGTTCTAACTGTCAGGAAGTTTCTCCTTAATTCTAGGTTGATCAGCTGAAGTCAGTCATGCTGGCTGAGGAATTCTGGGAGTTGAAGTCCACATGTCATAAAAGGGCCAAGTTTGAAGACCCCTGGTTCAGATAAAAGCTAAGGAAAGGGTTGAATTCTAAAAAGAATTTCTTAAGCTCACATCCACATAGGAATCATGCAATTGAAGACTGCAGTGCAGGAAAGCTTACACACCCATAATTTAGCCTTTCTCCCTGGATACATCAGATGTTAAGATACATGACTGTGCAAAAATCTTCAACGCAAAGCATATGCACAGCTCTTTAAACTAAGCATCACATGTTCCTTTTATAGACAAGCAATCCATCTTCAGTACCTTGTAACTATTCTAAGAAGCTATTAAGCACGTGCATTAATTAATTAATTAATTAATTAATTAATTAATTAATTGGCAGACGTAGGCAATATGTGTTCCACTGGTCACACCCACCTCCTGGGCCATTTGTATAGAACTGTTTGCTGTTGTTAGAAATCTGAGAACACCTCTCTTATCATAGAGCAGAATTAATTTCTAGCCCTCACTGTTGTACAAAGAAATATTAAAAATGGCTCTTTAACTTCCAGTAATTTTAGAGCATGGCAGTTGAAATAAGTAATTCTTAAGCAACTCTTCTTAATGTTCTTGTTACATTTCTTCTGCACTTGAAATGTAGATCTTCTTAAATAAGAATGCTATAGCATGATAACAATGTGCTCATTAACTGAAATTTGTCACCTGACATAGTCAAGAAAATAATGAAAACTCCGTGTATTTAAAACACACACAAATTAATGGTGGCCTTCTGGCTCATGACATATTTCTCATTAGGTCTTCTGTACTGAACAACATGTCCAGTACTATTTTACACAATGAAATAAATCACAGAATGTCAAAGAGCTGGTACTTTATTTATGCTCTCAATACCAAGCTACAAATCATCTTTGAGACTAGCAAATCACAGGAAATTGATTCCATTTTATTCCGAACAGCTCAGTGACAGTATGCAGAGCTGATCAGAAAGGATGACAAAATATCTGCATGTTTCATCAATACCAAGAATATAAATTTTAAATCTCCACTTAATATAAAAATGGCAATAATTTTATTTCTGGTACTGATCTCAGCTGCTGTCATTTACAGACAGATACAATAAAAACCATAGCAGGGAAAAAAAATCCATCACATAAATCATTATCTATTTGTTTTAGGCCATTCAGTGTGCCTTTAGATTGAGAATAGGTTAAAAAAAAAATTTTTTTTTTCATGCTTTCAGGAAGATGCAAAGTATAGTTGTCTCTTTTTTGGCTTCCAGGTTTCAAAAGAAGTAGGTAAAGAGACTGATGGGCCAGGACTATCTATCCTTGCTTAACAGTTTTTTTTGTTTGGAAGAAGTGTGCCCAGTTCTGGTTCAGATTGTAGATATATGCCTTTTGCTTCATCCTCAAGATATTTGTTTCATATGCCTAATTATACAAAGGTCTGTCCTGAAAGTGCCACTTCTCTTTAATATGTGCATGTTATACTAATGAATTAGTCTGCAAGCTACCCTCATAGCTTTTCTTCATAGCCTTTGAAATACATCCCACCAACAAAGACATCATGGATTGTTCCAGTTAAATAACCTGGAGCATGGAGCCTTTGAAACATTTAAACCTGTATATTTGTTCTGATAAGGAAGGCAGATGTTAAAAAATACGTTGTTTAATGCTGAGCCACTGGTAAGTGTTGCTGTCTCAGCTCCTGCCCTTATGGTTACTGCTCTGATTCACTGGATTTTATATCATTCCAACTGCCAGACTTCCAGGCAGATTTTCCAGCATTTTTTTTTTCACATAGAAGGGTGAAAGAGAAAACAAAACAAAGTCATTTTTTTTGCTTTACAATGGAGGTTCTTCATTAATTCTCCATGATAGGAGCCAAATAGATCCCCATTGCCACAGTAGTCATAAGATAATTCAGTTTTCAGAACACATTCCATTTTGCCTCTTTATTCCTACACAGCAGGTTTCCATTCATTATTAAAGACACAGCCCTCATCTTAAATAGAAGAAATTAAGAGTAGGAAGGCTCTACTAATTTATTTCTTAAAAATTCTCCGTTTGTATACAAGTGGCAAAGTGATTTATTTTGCTCTATAACCAAATATACTTAATGTATGTGAATTACTGCGATTCCCTGGTGTTATCTCCTGCCCTTCTCTCCAATTTCCTTAATTTCATTCCTTCATTCCTTACATAGACATTTCTGTCTTTTTTCCCTTGAACTCTATAATGTGGTATCAGGGCAGCAAACACACCCAACTTCCCCCAAAATTCATGAAAATAGTCCCCAAATACAACATCTCTGTTCCATCTTTGTTCTGTGATGATACTTTGCCCTTTGCCCTAATCATGCTACCTGCAACCCTCAACAACTGGAAAAGCATACAAGGATACATCTTTGACAACAAATTTCTGCCTACCTCTTGATGACAATTATAGAACTTAAATAATATCTCTAATACATATTATTCTATATAGTTCTATAATTCTAAATATAGTTTTGTATATTATATATACAAAAGGCAGCAATTAAGTAAATTTGTATGGACAATAAGCTCCAAACAAAACAAAAGGAAAAAAAACTACAGTAGGCTTTAGCCATATTCTATGCTTGACAGAGTGCATCCCTATTATCTTACTTAGAAATCAGTTGGGGGGGGGGAGTTGCCAGTGATATTAAAAGGATAGATAGAATGAATGTATCATTTGCTTCAAATTTTTCTGCCTTTTAAATTAGCAGTTGTGTTCATAAGGCTGAAATGGAGAATTCTGCTTCTTCAGCTAAACTAGGTATTAGCACCACTTAAGATAAACACCAGTTGTAATTTATCTATTAATTTGTACAACAGCCCCTTTGCCAGAATTAACAAACTATAGGCCTGGTTTAAAATGCACAGTCGCTCTGTCCAAGGGAGAGAAAGGGGGTGGTTATCAGTGTCATTCACTTCATTGTACAAAGCATGGGCAGAAGAAGGGCATTCTAGCCACATTCCTCTATGTCTCTTAAACCTTTTCTTTTCCTGTGGCCATCAGAAAAAGGCATTCTGCTGTCTTTCCTCAGGTGAAAGATCAGCGAGAAAGCTCCATGTTACCCAGGCAAACTGACACTATCTGAAAACAAGCCCTAACCTGCAGATCTTCCTGTCTCTAAACTAAAACACTAGAACAACTCTTTATTTTTGTATTGATCTTTCATGGGTCAGACTACAGTATGGATTCACATAACTCAGTGGTGTAGACTCACATACATTGTCTCCATTTAGAGACACGGAAAAGGAGAAGAGATAACTGGTAATGATGTCTGTTCATTCTGAAAGGAGAGGTTAAAAACACCAACTGTTTAATGTTAACACTATGTCAGATCCCAGTTTAAGAAACGGTAAAGCTCCCCATAAAACTTCAGCAAAAGCCTCCAAGCACTGTTACAATTTCTGGTTGGTGGTTAAGAATTAGTTTTCATTCTATGATAAGCATATAAAATAAGAAGCAATACTTTTGATCATATACTACCTTCCCAGTCATTAAGAAATCATTCGGTATTCACGGAGATCCCTTCATCATTAATGTATTAGCTGCATTTGTATGACTGCCATGTGCACTTCTGGAAAAATCCCATTGTAATTAAGCATTAGTTAATACTAACAATAGAGGACATTTCACATAGAAACATAGAAAACTGATGGCAGTAGAAGACCTAGTGGTCTATCGACTCTGCCCTTTGAGGGTTTTTTTTGTTTTCTTTTTAATTGAATTATTTAATAGTTATTTTTATATTTCATTTAAATTATTTATTTTATTATTTACATTATTTAAATTTAAAGTATGATCAGCAGAGTCACTAGCAGCAATTAATTTATTCCAATATTGTAGTTATTAAACAAGTACCTGTCTTTTCAGAGAGTTTCTAAAAAGCTAAACAGGGGCTGCTTGTAAAGGTTTTACGATTGATGGGAGAGAAGTAATTTACAATTGGCTGAAACGGCAAGGAGTTTTTGATGTCATTCACTAAACACTGGTTTGGCAAGAGAGACTTTTGATCCTGAAATAAAAGTTCAGTCCCAGTTAGCAATGGTGGAAGTGACCAAAGAAACTGGAAGTGATTTAATAAGCCTCTGTCAGCCCTACCAGGACAACTAGAGCACAAATCAACTTCACAGGAAGATTAAGACTACTTTTATTGAGTGGGGCTATAATAACAGAATCTTACTAGTCTCCCCTTACCCACATAAATCAAGGAGGTATCTATCTGAATCACTTACATATACTTTCTGCTTCTTCTGGGTTTAACCATGCTTTTCTCCTCATCACTTGTATTTGCCCTATCTTTATCAAGGTCATTTTTCCTTATTCTCTTCAACCACTCAGTTTCTCTGAAATACATTTTGTATATGGTTGACTCCTGTTTGCACTATATGAATGACCCCCAGCTCCACAATATCCTATATTTTAAAGTTTAAATTTGTATCCCGTACCTGAACCATGGGATCCCTAAACCTACAGGCCATGTAGCATAGTCCATGCTTTCCAAATAATTTTCTTAAACTGCAACAATCTTTAGAGGAAAGATTAGAACTTGGAAGGCATCCATCTCTTGGCTGGCGAGTCCTACTCCAGAAAACTGGTTCATTTCAGTGGGTTCAACAGATGATGTGATAAATACATAGACAGACTAACAAGGTTGAAAAAAGAAGGAACAGGAATGAAGACTGCTCAGAACAATAGAAAGTGCTTCACATACAGCTCACACAGCAACACAAAGACCATCATAAATAGGGCAGAACTGCTGATCTCTTCCAGGCATGAGAGATTCTTCACTGGATGTAGCTGTGCACTAAACATCTGCTGGAGATGTACAAGTTGGTTGGGTTCATCCAGATGCTGAGGCCAGTGGATCAAGGATGAGAAGAAAATGTGGCTCAATGCCTGGGTTAGACACTCTTAACCCTGCCACGAGATTAGTGCCAGAGACAGGTTTAGGATATGGTCTTTGCCACTTGCTTGGTCCGTTTGCTACTGCCATCACAGCAACTTCTTCCTGCAGTTATATTACTGTATATAGGTACTTCTTACCAACTTAGAGATTGTTGTATCAGTGCATGAAAATAATTAATTAAATTACACAGAATTAATTAAAAAAAACACATCATTGAGGCACAAATCAGAAGCTAAAGAGGATATGAAAATTGGATGCTAAGCCTATCAAATCATCAGTTCTGTGAAGGCATTCTGAAAATCAGGCATACAGATTCTCTAGATTATCTTCTCATTTTATCCTGTTTGAACCAATGGATTAATCTAATCCTAACAATGATTTGCTTTGGACAGCCTTCAGTAAAAGAACTGAAGTAAATATTATGGGAATTACACAAATACTGTATGTTTGAGGAAAAAAATATATAATAGCTCAGTAGACAAATAGATTAAAACATCTTATTAACAGAAACTGCCTTATTGCTATTATTGATCAAGATTCAAACTGTTCCCAACAACTTGTTGTTGTTCGTCCATCGATTTTGATGAAGACCTTGACATCTTATGGATTATGGGCCATCAGCGGTGTGTCCGTAGATAGCTGATGAGACCGATGTTAGCACGGAATGTTCTGCCACGTACTGAACAGAGAAATGTGGACACTATTGCTTCAGCATTTGCAGCTCTGGCTTTACGGAGTGCTCGCTTCTCTTGTGCCAAGATTGTCCTTCTGTGTTCATATGTCTGGCAACCCTGGTAAACCAGGGTACGCCATGTCGGTCGATCATGCGCCAAAGATTCCCAAGAGATGGTGTCGATATCCAGGGACTTGAGAGATGCTTTCAGTGTGTCTTTGTATCGCTCCCAACAACTATAAATAATAGAACTGTACAGCTTTAGAAAATGATTCAAAAGAGATGTTAAACAAAAATTCCATGAAATTGGAACAGGTTCAGAGAAGGTCAGCGGTGATCATTAGAAAACTAGGAGCTAAATCCTATGAAGAGTTGATTCAGGGAATCTGGCAAGTTTAACCTTGGGAAGAGAGAACTGAGGAGGAATATGACAGCATTCCTTAAACACCTGAAAGAAGGTCACCCGGAAGGATATAAAGACCTGTTCTCTGTCATTCAAAAATGCACATCCTAGAATATGAATTTAAGTAGTAAGCTTAAATATGGATTTTAAAAGGAAGCTTTCGATTAAGTGTTAGGAGGGGATATTCCCTAACATAAGAGCAGTTTGACAGTGCAACCAATTATCCAGAAAAACAATAGGCTATCATTTATTGGAAATGCTCTGGCTAAGACTAGACAGCCATCTGTCTGGGATGATTTAATTTGGATTGCTATACTGAACAAGCATGGCTTGTAAAGCCTTTTCCAACTCTGATTCTATGACTATTTGCTACTTTTGCCTTCATTTTGGGTTGACCACAAGATCATAGCTAGGGTACACCAACATTGGCCCTGTTATAGCGTTGCCTCCACAGCTTTTTCTGCATAATTAGGATGCTTGAGGAATTTGTTGTTCAAATTCTGATAAGGAGTGACCTGATCTATAGCTCCCAAACTAAGATATGGAGTGGAATCCAATTTTACTCTGATTTTTGCATTTTTAAAAATGCAGTGTATTTCTTGGTTTAACGGCGGAGAGCATATCCTTTTCCAGACCAAATGCATGTTTTGCCTTTCCCATAGGTTTTTCAAGATAGATTTTAATGTGACTTTCCAGCTGTATTTCTTAAATTAAAGATTAATGCAGGCACAGGGCAGAATAGACTTATGAATGCACAAGAAAGTGAAAGGGATCAGAAATCATCAGATTAGTCTGTCTAACACAGAGAACAGTGGAAAGAAAAGAGTACAAAGAATATACAGATACCAAAAATAAAGCAAGCTAATTCCCATGGTATCTTTCTTATTACTACTTACAAAAGTTGTTTCAAATACCCTGAAGAAAAATCTTTCAGCGTTTTATTTTTAAAAAGCTACAAAAATGTTTGAGACTTTCAGACTTACCTGATAATTGCATAACTCCCAAACAGTGAACAACATCACCAACTACAGGAGGAAAAACTGTATTATTAGCTATTATCATGATCTAGAACAGTGGTCCCCAATTTTGGGGGCATCAGGGACCGGTTTTGTGGAGAGTTTTTTCCATGGACTGGTTTCATGTGCTGCCTGCATCCTGCGGATGGGGCTTCGCTTGTTTGCGGTTTCTGGCATGCCATGGACTGGTGCCGGTCCACAGACTGGGGGTTGGGGACCCCTGATCTAGAACAAGGGTCTCCAAACTACAGCCTGTGGGCTACATCCAGTCCTCCGGAAGGTTCATTCTGGCCCCATGTGGTGTGCTCCAATCCCTTCCAAATAGCACAGGGAGAGAAAGTAGGTTTGTATTCACCATTGTTTGGGGGGGAAAGTTTCGATTCCCTTGATTTCTCCAGTGAGATGGGTTGCGGGCTAGCTGGTGGGTTACTGGATGAGGAAGGGGAATCCTCTTCTCCTTTAAAATTTGTGCTTGCTTTGAGCTGGCTGGGAGGTTACTTCCTTTGCGGGAGGGAGTGATCCAAGAAGTTTTCTTGAATCATTTCCTTCCCACACACAAAGAAAACCCCATTCAAACTGGCTCAGAGCCAGTCAGAAGAGGAAGAAGAAGCCAGCTGAAGGTTCACTTCCTTTGCCTGCAGAAGGGGGAGAAGTGATCTGGACTGCACTGACCTGATCCAGCATAGCTTCTCAATGTTTTTACATTTTATGACCCAGACATAAGAACTGAAGGCACCCCCTGCTCTTCACTTATTGCAGATGTTCAGTTATGGCAAGAAGAAAGAGAAGAAAAGTGGACAATGAGTGTCGCCAGTTTAATGAAGAATGGGGCGCAAAGTCCTTTTTTGTAAAGCAGGAGACAAAGTCTTGTGCTTCATATGCAAGGAAACAGTTGCCATTTTGAAGGACCACAATCTGAAATGGCGCTATGAGACCAAATATGAATGGAGTTATTCCCGATTCACATTTTTACTGTTACTGTGGATCATATCACACTGAGCAAAATAAAATACATTTGTTCAATTAAATTTTATTCGCTCATTTATTGTTGATTTTCCCCCCCAGCCCTCGTAAATTTGCAAGATGTCCAATGGGACCTGCAGACTGAAAAGTTTGGAGACCCTCTGATCTAGAACAACTAATAATTATCAATATCAATCCAAATACTTGATAGTAGAAATCCTCTTTTGTTGCAAGATATGTCACCTTGAAGCCCTGAAATATATTCACCGGGTTTTGAATGAATAAGACTCCCTCCTATACATGATGATATGTAGCACATGAAATGATGCTACATTTGTGCAATTTCTTTTTTCATTCAGGATAAAGAAGCATAGGAATCAAACATGGAATGTTTAGATATTATGAGACCTCATAGCTGGCAAAAGCAAGGAAGCAAGAATGACACAGATTTTAGTAAGGTATCTTGAATGCTATTCCTGTTGGTAAAGCTTTAAAACTATAAAAGTAAACTCCAAGCTATAGTTATAGTCATTTAAGACAAACTCTTTGAAATGATTTTCTCCCATTTCTCTTAAATCTGGACTGAATTGACTCTTCAATTCACCCTTTGCTTTCCCACAGTGTCTCACATGTATAGGTAGGTATAGCTATAGTTATAATACCTGACTTTACATGCATGGAAATAATTGAGGTTAGGAGAATAGTTTTACGAAATGAATATGTTTTCTAGTTCAGATATTGATAGTTATACTAGATTCTGGAATGGAATTCAGTTTAAATGACATTTTGGGATAAAAAAAACTGGTCTTCCAGTAAATATCACAGATTTGCCAGCAAGCAAATCTTGTCTTCTGTAAAAGGAAGTCATCCTTTGTGTTATCAAAGCAGCTGCATAAATTATCAGAAATCAAAGTTGCAGGTCATCCCAGAAAACAGGACTGTTTATTATCATTTGATTGAGTTCTGAGCAAATCAATAAGTATCCCAAAATTATTCAATATGAAGTTATTTCAAAACTGCCTTTAAAACAAGAGAAGATACCACCCATAACTTAAAGGGTCTGGAGATCTTTTTACCTGCTAGGTACTAATCTACACCAACTATAAAAGCAAGGGTCATATTCACAAATCAGAACAAAAATCAATAGTTGAGTCTAAACTTTGTTTTTCTGCAGTGCCTCTGAATGGCAGGCAAATATTTTTCTTTCAAAGGTCTATAAAAGATATTTATCGAAGTACAATGTTTGGGATTTTTAAAGGGAGGATAATTTTTTGTCATTTTAATGAAAGTGGGAGAGAGCAGAATCAAATATACCTTCCTTAAAGACACATTTCCATAGAGCTGGAGCAAAAGAAGGTCTTCCCCACATACTACACAAGCTTTTGGCAGAATGAGCACCAATGATCTGCTTAACTAAATAATTAGGTAGGAATTTCTCATATAGTGTCAGCCCTTCGAAGTAGGCAAGTCGAGAAACGCAGCTGCAAGGGTTCCAAGAATGCATTCTATTGTTGTGGAACAGGATAAGAGAATCTTGGAAATCTGTCAGAATTTCTCTCTTCCTCTATTTTATACCAACCAAAATAAAAGTGGGCTTCTTTTTGAGTTTTTTTTCCCTCACATTTTCCACTTTCCCAGCAATGAGATGATATTTATCCTCCCTTAATGATTTGTGACACCGTTTTCCTTCCAAGGCCAGATCTACTTTCTTTCACAGAGAGTTAAGCACTAGAGTGACTTACAGTGATTAACAGCCTTGCAACCATATTTTGCACCCATTGTAATTTCCAGATATTTTTCAAAAGTAAAACAAAAACAAAAAAACCCCTTGGTTTTCAAGAGTGAAAGAGGGTTTAGAAAATAACTTTTAAATGGAAACCAGCTGTCAGAAGAAAAAAAAGTCATTCTTACCACCTGAATTTGAAACCTTCTTTCCAACTTTGACTTTATTTGTTCTACTCAGTGGTGGTAGCAGTATATGCCAAGTGGTAGCCATCATCTGCATTCCCACAATATGGCTCCAACAGATTCTCTCTACAGTACTGCAATTTGGATTGATGGATGTGATCAGCAAATGTTGGAAGTTGTCCAAGAAATCCATTGTTTTTACTACAACTCCACCATTTGAAGAACTACCAGGGTAGTAGGCTACTGTATATTTGTGGATCATGAAGTATCTCTCGCTTCCTGTTTAAATGGGATTTTTTTCTAAGAAACAGTGGTCTTTCTGATTCAGATGAGTTCCATTAGTTCTTCACCTCTGGTCTAATCCCCTAATAGAGTTGGAAGGGACCTTGGAGATCTTCTAGTCCAACCCCCTGCTCAGATAGGAAATCCTATACCATTTCAAATAAATGGTTGTCCAATCTCTTCTTTAAAAATTCCAGGATTGGAGCATGAACAACTTCTGGAGACAAATTGTTCCACTGATTGTTTTAATGTCAAGAAATTTCTTCTTAGTTCTGAACTGGTTGTCTCCTTGATTAGCTTCCATCCATTGCTTCTTGTCCTGCTTTCAGGTGCTATGGAAAATAGCTTGACCCCCTCTTCTTTGTGGCATCCCCTTAAATATTGGAGCACTGCTATCCTGCCACACCTTCTTTTCATTAAAGTAGACATACCCAATTCCAGCAATCATTCTTTATATGTTTTAGCCTCCAGTCCTCTAATTAGCTTTGTTGCTCTTCTCTGTACTCTTTCTACAGTCTCAACATCTTTTTTACATCATGGTGACTAACTTCATAACTGAGCTGTCATATCAGAGATTTTGACACAATCTGTGAGCTTCTGATTCCCTAAAATTCATTATGAAGCTAATTATACTTCTTGAATGAGCCACATTGTATTTCAAACATAAAGGTAAATCCATATTGCATTGATTCCTCCTTCAAGCAGGAATAGGAAAACAGGTACTATGGGTTGCTGCTATAAATACTTCTGCTGCACTTTCTGTAGCAGGCATTACAAACTTCTATTTCTAAAACAGAAAAGGTATTTGAGAGAGCTGCATTTAAAATTCACCCTTGATAGAAAATTCAGAGGCAAAAAATTTTCAGAAAGCAAAAAAAAAAAAAAAAAGAAACAAAAAACCCCCATGCTCTTGAAAGCAATTCTACTTTTTAGCTGTAAATTTCAGTCACATGAGTTGAGTATTGCTGCTGGTTTTATTTCTGGCAACTGAGTTTTCCAAGAAGATTCTAACAGATCATTTTAGAAATGAAGGAAGGTTCAACTAGAACAGGGGTGTCAAACTTCCAGCCCGCGGGCCGGTTGCATCATTGAGATGCCACGCCCACCCCAGCTCCGGCAATGCGAAAAAAGTCACAATACATCGCGACACATCACAGCGAGTTTGATACCCATGAACTAGAAGGAAGATAAACACACCCTTGGACATGGGGACCCTTCAGCGGTTATATCTTTAAGGGTCTGAAAAGGGGGGTAGCGTTCCTACAACATAGAGATGCCTATTTATATACTTTAGCATGGTTTTATAAATTGAAGCTTTGTAAAATAAAATAATATTCAAAGACAAAGAAAATGGGGAAAGGGAATCAAATATGTTTGCAAGTGTTTTGATCACAGAACCAAGAAAAACAATGTATAATTATCACTGGTGCCGATGAAAGAAAAGCATTGGTATGTTCTTAAGATAGTCCTCACTTAACAAAGGTAATTGGGAATGGAATTTCCACCACTCAACAATGCACTCATAAAACATGACATCACATAACTGCATTGCTTAGCAATGACAATTGCAGCAGTCCTCGTTGCTGTTGTTAAGCAAGGATTGTTGTTCATTAAGAAAGGACCTCCTTGCAAGTTCCTGCCATCTTCCAACAAGCAGTCCCCAGGCAAGTGCCACAGTGTGATGCAAGCAAGGCTGCTGAATGCGGGAGGGTGAGCAAGAAGTTGCTATGGTATGGTATGAGCACAGCTGGGCAGAGGTGACTGCTGCTGATTGTGGGAAGGTGTGCAAGAGGCTGCAGCAGGAGCATGGCCAGACAGTACAGGTAGAGGGGACACTATGGGCGGGCACTCGCTACAGAGTATGAGATCCGGTAACCAGGCTTCTCCGGAGAAGAAAAGGCAGGAGGAAGAACAACTTGCAGGATTGACTTGTGACCTTCCCTGCCAATTTCCCCATTGACTTTGCTTGTAGGAAGCTGGCAGGGAAAATCACAAATGTGACTGGGGCACATTGCAATCGTCATAAATGCAAGCTGGTTGCCTAGTACCTGGATCACAATCCTTAACCATGTGGGTGCTGGGACAGACAGAACTTCAACAACTGATCATAAGTGCCACTTGTTCAGCATCATCATAACTTTGAACCATCGCTGAATAAGTGGACATTAACCAACAGCTACCTGTATATCCTTCTTTTTTTCTCCCACAAAATATTGGTATTTCAATTAGGGAAAAGGCATCGAAGCTACTAAGGTATTGTTGCATAAGAGGTAGTAATTTCTTGTTTTAGGACTAAAGCCGTCTATATTTTGCTTCATCAAATGCATGACCTGCACAGTTATGTTTAGATTATATTCTGTCGGTGCACAGAAGCAAAGATTATATAGTAAATCTTATACTAACTTTGGTGCTGAACTGTCTGTGTTATCTGTTTCTTGCAAAAACAATAAGCCATGTATACAGCCTTTCTAGAGATGAATATAAATTCTGTAAGAATATTTAATGGCAACCTTTAACAGTGATACAATATGCCAAACAGTGATCTTATTTTTCTGTAGAGCTTGATCATCATCAATTGTATTTGGACTGCATTCTAGTTTATCATAGTCAGTCATTTGTTCCTCATCATTTGGAGGTATTTATAGGAAAATGGTGTCATTTTTTTTCTTTTTCCCATGAAAATACTGTGAAATAGTGAATATATAATCTTCCCAGAAATATAAAGCATTTTAATACTAAGAATTGTTAACGTTGCTGTAAATTCTGCTCAGTGATTCAGTTGAACCTATATTTCTAATAATGTCATTTCCCCATTTCTTCTTAATGAGTCATGAGTAAATATGACATTTCTACAATGAGTTACAGAAATACAATGTGAACAAGGATTACATCTGAGCCATTTTTATATTTTAATTATTCAGCTAGTGTTGCAGCTTGAATTTAGTTCTATCAACACGCACAGCGATGACTAGTTATTTGTAACTAATAATTTGATAAATATCCCTTATTTTCCTTATAAATTATCTATAGGCATCTTACATCTTTATTTAATTTATTTTTCTTCTAAATTATTATAGGATAAAATTCCTTAATGGTATTTTCCTTTAATATCATTTGTTTATACAAGGTATATTTAGCTTTTAAATAACTAATGAGATTAGAAATAAGACAGAATTATTTTAATTTCCTATTTATCAGAACCACTGTGGAATCCAACTACCTTTATAACTTTAAAACTATCTGCTGTTTGTATTAATATTACAATTGGTGCTTTCCAGAACTAAGTTGACTGGAAGGTACTTGCAGGCACATACCAGTATGCTTATAGACTCTTCCCCAGATCTAATGTTCAATCTGATTATTTTTTATAATTGAAAATGATATATCTTATATACTATATTTTTAAATATGATTTCTCAAAATTAAAAATAATAATTAATAAGTTAGTATGATGCAAAACAAAATGCAAAGTGAAATATCAACATCCAACCCAGCCCTCTGGAAATCATGAGGTAAAGCAAGGGCTGAGAAACAATGGAATTGAATCCCTTGTTCAAAGTTGCCAATCATATTATACATGACTTGTGTGACTGTGGTCATATAGCTCTTAGCGATAAAAACATCTGGATATACATTTCAGAAAGTATCAGCCATTTGTGGTATACAAACAAGTATCCAACACTATGATGACTAACATTACCTTTATTGTGAAGTTACAGTCGCAGAATCTTTCAAGTCTGAAAGCACTTCTTCCCTCTCTTGCCTTTACTTTCCAGAGAGAGGATGACTTCTGAGAAGATTTTTGCCATCCCCATTCCTTCTTTTTTTTTTTTTTCAATATAAAATTTTTATTGTTTTCATCATAAAAAAAACAACACCAGTATTACACAATATTATTACACAATATTATATCCCACCCCCCCGGACTTCCCAAACCAAATCCCAGGCTAATATTCAGATATAAGTAAACGAATATTAATTTCTCTAACTCCACAAACTCTATTATAAACAATCCAT
>NW_015387677.1:19289-21235 GCF_001527695.2 Protobothrops mucrosquamatus
ACCGGAAATCACTTTCACTTCTTGCTGAAAAGTATCAATCCATCGCCATTTTAAATTCACTTTTCCTCCATCCAACACAAGTACGGGGAAGAACTTATTATCCAAGTTAGAGTAGAGTCCAAAATAAAAAACAAGCTTCCAAGGTTGGTTCGTCTGCTTACAAATAAAACTCACAGTTAACTTTAAGTTGCAGCAGTGGTGGCGGCTTCTAGCTTCGCCGAAGCGAAGGCGTCCTGGATCGCGGAGAATCCTCAGGGCTCCGGAGGAGTTCTTACCTACATCGTCCATATAGGACGACTCGGGAACTCAACTCCTACCCCGGGCAGCTCACCTATCCCCTTATGCCCAGGGGAAAGGTATCAGGCCGTTTGACAGCTGGTACTGGCTGTCAAAACGGCTTTTAGGCGAAACAGGCGGGAGGCAGCAAACAGCTGCGACCGACGAAGTCGCCTGCCACCGGAAGTCCGTCGCCTGCCACCGGAAGTCCGCCATCCCCATTCCTTCTGTGGACTGGGATATCTCTTGCCCAACTGTTGCCCTGGCTGTGGGACTTCCCCCTGTCTCTTAAGGTTATTCTCCCAGCCCATTACACAAAGACCTCTTTCACAGAGAGTGCTAAGAGAACCTTCATCCATCAGGTGTTTTTTGGAATAGCTGGACTTCAGTTTTCAGATTTTAACAGACAGTATGGTCTTTAACAATGCTAGCAGGGCAGGTTGGAAAAGCCACCGGTTGACATTAGAGTAGTTTGAAAATTATGTAAACAAGCTTGATAATATGTGAATTTTATGCACCTGTTTTTCTGGAAGGTATTCACTTAGAACATTTAGATCAGATCAGATTTTACTCAAAGAGGGAGACTATGCTGAGATATAAACCTTTAACACTTGGCTATTGTTTCCCATAAGGTAATTCAGCCTTTTTTGATGTTATAGATCGGGATGTCAAACTATCTTCATCACCACCACCACCACCACCTAAGTAGTTGACAGTCCTTATCTTGACTTTGAAGCTGAGTCAGATTGGGCTGGAATGTTAAAGAATTCTATGATTGTAGAAGTGTCAAACAACCTCTATCCTGTTGCACAGAAACTGTATGAAGATGTCCATAAAGTTGAGTTTGACTGGGAAGAGGCTTTATTTTTCTGTTATTATCGAACAATGCACATACCATCTTGTATAAAATGCAGGTGTTGACTTTTAAAATCTAAAAACTAGACTGTCTAAAAATGCACCTTTTGACATTGCTTGTACCATAAAGATCAGTGTTGACTCTTAGTGACCACGTAGATAGGTTTTGTCTGTAATAATCTGTCTTTAACTTGTTCTTTCAGGTTTTCAAATTGCTGTAGCTGAGTCCATCCAGTTTGCTGCTAGTCATCCTCTTCTCTTTCTTTCCATCTTTCCAACATGAAGCCTTCTCCAGAGTTTTAGGTCTTCACATAATATGTCTATAGTAGGATAATTTGAGCCTGAACATTTGTACCTTCAATGTATCTCCTATCCATGTTCTCATTGAGCTCAGTTGCCAAATTCCACACTGCACTTTTGTAGCTGTCAGGCTAAATGCTGTCCATTATACATATTGGGGGGGGGGACCTATTATTACCTATACCAATTTTGTTGTTTTATCGGTTCTCATTTGAGATGTTGTGTTTGTAAAGAAAAGAATATCTGAGGATGTCTGTCCATTGGGAAGTAAATGTAATAATACAAATAATATTGCCATTTGCCAAACAATCATTGTTTGGACCTGGCTACCTCCGAGACCGCCTTCTGCCACAGATTCCCTCCCATAGACCGGTACGCTCCCACAGAGTGGGCCTCCTCAGGGTGCCGTCGGCCAAGCAGTGTAGGCTGGCGACCCCCAGGGGGAGGGCCTTCTCTGTGGGTGCCCCCACCCTCTGGAACGAACTACCCCCCGAGATCCGGATGATTCCGGATCT
>NW_015387677.1:21747-56783 GCF_001527695.2 Protobothrops mucrosquamatus
TTTTAGGTAGGGATGATTTTAAGAAAATTTTAATTGACACACAGCTTCGAATATTTGGCTTTTAATTTGGTTTTATGGGGGTTTTTTGTTCTTTGATGTATTTTGTTTGTCTGTTTTAATATGCTGTGCACCGCCCTGAGTCCTACGGGAGAAGGGCGGTATATAAATTAAATTATTAAATTAAATTATTAAATTAAATCAATACGCTATGCCACTTTCCCTTTAAATCTGAGCATTGATTTAGATGTTCACTCCTTTATTGCTTACCCAATCTTCATTGAGACGATGAGCATTACATCACAATTGCCCACAATAGCGGTACCCCCCCCCAAAAAAAATAAATTACGGTCCAAGGAAAGTCATGTAACATAACACTGAGTTCTGCATATAGACATAGGATTGGCAAGAAAAAGAAAATCTTTCATTTTCTAAATGATAAGTAATGAGGAGAGTTAAGCAAGAGATTTCACTGTGACTCTCTTATTCTAAGAAGTGTCATTATAAGCCTGATTGAACGCCAGCAAAGGAAATACTGTGTTTCTTTTGGTTCATTAGCTGTCTCTGTCTGATCAAAGAACATCCATATACATTTTTAAGTTTCACCTTGATATTTTTTTATGCTTCTCTTCTTGCAAAAGTTACTGTGAAAAATGAAAGGGATAGCAACTGCAATACTTAGCCAATTATTTTCATATTCCCACTCAAAGGTGGCCATTAGCAACAAAGCAGTCATGTTTCCATGAGGAACCAACCATAAATAAGCCTTACCAACTTTGTTCCTACAATTACAAACTATTTCTGTCTTCCCTTTTAACAGTTGCTTTTCCTGCTAATACTGACAACCTCCTCCAAACTTTGCCTACGCATTTTACAGCTATAATGTGCACATGAGATTATTTACAGCCCTACAGCCAATGGTTTCTTCTCCTCAAGAGCTGAGAAAGGGCCTTGCTGCCTGGGTGGTCTGGCAAATGGGCTACAAAACCACAGGCAATTCCAAGACTGCACACTTAGCAAGACTCAACACTCACATAGCCGGGGTGAATTCAGGCTTGCTGGCATATCCTCTCTAATAAAGAGATACCAGAAGGAATCGTCTCCTCTTTGGGACCAATCAGTTGCCTGCTCAGCCAAAATTCAGGTTGCGCATGAAAAGGTACGGTGGTTGTAATTCCTTTTTACAGCCCTGAATGTCAATCATTTAAACAAATAAAACCCACAACACCACCTGGCAAGTCAAAAAGGGTAGCATTTAAAACCATGGAACAAAATCCAGAACTTGTAAAAAATGTATAAATAAAAATATATAAATTAAAATAATATTAAAAGCTCAAACTATATCCTGACACCACAATGCCTGACTCATTAAACTAGTGGTGCTTACAATAGTGGCCAAAATTGTGGAAACCTTTTGGGAAAAGTGTATTTTTGAGGTTTGATGGCTAATAACACCACTTTTTGGGGGGAGTAGTACCATAAAATTATATATCAATGGAAAGATAATTTAATCAATAATGTAATGCAACATAGTTTGTTCAATTATCTGTACTGTATTCTATGAAAAGTTATAGCCAAATAACCAGAAAAAGGAAGCACAACTTGCTTACTGTAGGTTGATATCAGGTAGCTTTCCTTCATCTGATCATAGCCAATGAGCATGAGTGTTTAGAGAGCCAAGCAGGTGTCATCTTGTTTTGGCAATGAGCCAATCAGATCACAGTAGAATTCAGTTATTGATGTCATGTATTGAAACTGAGAGGAGGAGATTTGTCAGTGTGTTATGTGATCGCTATCAAGTTGGTTGGGTTTTTTTGTGTTCTTTCATTTAGTGAGCTTGTAAAACATAATAAAATTAAAGTAATGTGCAAAGAGTTGACTGGTTGCCCAGAAAGCGATGTAAAATAGTATTATTAAGTGAACAAGGCTACAGTTATAAAGAAATTAGAAGAAAAATTGGTGGAAACTTAACCAAAGGTGGCATTTCTACTGTACACTTTTCCCAAAAGGTTTCCACAATTTTGGCCACTACTGTAAATCTGCACACAGGCTAACATAGTGTCATCTTCTATGTATCTTTTTCACTTTCATATCATTCCATGTTACTCTTTTTCTAGGGTTAGATTATTACTGTATAATCAGGGATGCACACTTTGTTGCCATTAACTCCTACAACTTTTAAAAATATAGGAGTGAGTTTTGCATTGCATTGTTTATGGAGCCCAAACACCATGAAGAAATATTATTAGCATCTGAGCTCTGTAAACTTCTAAGAACGTAAGATGTTGAGGTAGTCAACATAAGAGCTGTGGTGGCGCAGGGGCTAGAATGCAGTTCTGCAGGCTAACTCACTGCTCACTCCAGGAGTTCAATTCTGAGCGTCTCAAGGTTGACTCAGCCCTCCATCTTTCTGAGGTTGGTAAAATGAGGACCCAGATTGTTGGGGAAAATATGTTGACTCTGTAAACCGCTTAGAGAGAACTGTGAAGCTATATATAAGTCTAAGTGCTATGCTATTGCTAGTCCATCTGAAGATGCCAAAAAATAAAAGGAAAAGGAAGTGGGACAGGGAAAGATTGGCTTGAACCCCTAACAGCACAACGGTAACTCAAAGTGGAGTTTTGGACTGCATATTTGCTCAGTGATCTTCCCATATTTTATGAGGCTGAAATTCCAGTTTGGGAAGGCGAGGCAATAAATCAGATAAATGTTTCCTTTTCCTTTCTGTTTCCTGCAAACCATACCCATAGAAACCCATGAAAGATTTCAAATTCAAGATCAGAGTCTGCCCTGAAGCCAAGCCCTTGGTGCATAGCCCAGAGCACCAAGCTGGCAACAGGAAAAGGACCAGTGAACTTTCTCCCTTTCTCCAGTCCAGAAAGTCAAGCTTCTTGTCAAGATCTAAATAGAGTAATGTTTATCAAACGTGGGAACCTTAAGAAGTATGAGCTTCAACTCTCAGAATTCCCCAGTCAGCTGGGGAATTCTGGGAGCTGAAATCCACACATCTTAGAATTGCCCAGTTTGAGAAACACTGGAATAGAGCAAAGCTGCCATCACAGATCAGCTGAAGCCCTGGATATATTTGGCTGAGACCCACCATAATGTTTTCTTGAGAATATATGGTTGTGAATTAATTCCTTTTAGATTTTGCATCTCGGGTTACTTTTACATAGCACCAACCCAACAAACAGGCTTGACTTGATGAAATACAGGATTAAATATCACATATACGGTACATTTGGAAGTGATTTATTTTTTACCTTCAATTTGCAGTCACTACAAATTGAATTGTGCCTCGAGCATTTATAAAAATGCCGGACACAACAGCAATATCGCTTAGCAAACCCCATATCCTTCCATGCAAGCATTTGTCTCCTAGTTACAGCAGGGTAATATCATCAGCACCAGGCAACCTGGAGGAGAATTATCAATTGGTTACCAAGAAACCTAATGATTTCATCAATAATATTTTACCAGTTCCAAAGGTCACGGAGAGAACTAATGCCACGAGAAATGCACTTTCCAGAGTGGGCAATATGAGGGCAGCTGCGGAGGGTCAGGATTTCATTTCTCATTTCTTTAATTGATACTCCTAAATGAGTATTAATTGAGCCACAATGAGAAGACGGTGCCATTTGACAGTGTAAGTGACAGGGTGGAAGTGCCATTTCCAGAGTGTATATAACCACAGCTAACAACCTCAAAGCGTTAATTCCATTTTATGTCTTTCACATTTAATAGCAAATTTGCCATTTAATCTTTAAGACAGAAGTTACTTATTCTCAATCTACCTCTCACTTGCACAGATATAATCTCATGCCACTCAGACTGGCCTGTGGCATGAAGCACGTCACACTTTCAAATCAGGCCCATTTTTTCATTAGCTCATATCCTTCCTGAGATGCCCTCCTTTACAGATGGCTGATCAGCAATCAACACTAGTTTGTTTCAATCAGAAAAGCAGCCGTAACTTCTCATTTGAAAACTGTTCCTGGAAAAGCACATTAAAGGAAAGGCATAAAGCTGGCACTGGGAAAACAATCACCGTAACATTGAACCTCTTTTCTTTCTTTCTTTCTTTCTTTCTTTCTTTCTTTCTTTCTTTCTTTCTTTCTTTCTTTCTTTCTTTCTTTCTTTCTCTTTCTTCCTTTCTTTCTTTTCTTTTCCTTTTCCTTTTCTTTTTCTTTTTCTTTTTCTTCTCCATACCTCAAAGAAATCCAGTCCCTGTTTCTTTTTCTTCCTGATATGACCTATCATTTCTTTAGAAAATTTCTGTTAAAAGCAGCAGGTCCAAAATAAAAATTAAAAACTAAAGAAGGCCTACCCATTTACCTGCCCCGCATGTATTCTATTACTTGCTCAAAAATATTGTGATGCTACATAAATTATAGTTAGGTCTACATTCCAACTTCCAATTCTTCATACATTGAGAATTTACACTATTTTCCCCCCCCCCCAATTTTTTTTTTATTAATTTTGAAATAACCCCCCATACAAATATAAACATACATTAATACAACTTTAGTATTATTAACATACAAACATAATATTGCAAAACAGCCCGGCAACCCCCCCTCCCCGCGTCCGCCCTCTTTTCTCCTCAACCTCCCTACACATCCCACCTCCTTCCCTCTCCTCTTCCTACGGACATGGTTTAGGGGCACTAGCCGAGCATCAGTTCGGCAGCACCCCCTCCGGCGTAGGCGGGAGAAAAGGTGATGGATGGATGAAGGGAGGACAGAGAGGAGAGGAGAAGGAGAGGGAGGGAAGCCTGTGCCAAATCCCCACGATTGGCTCGCGGAAGATATAAAGAGGTATGTAGTTATGAGGATTAAATTATGAGTAAAGATGTAATTACGAGTATTAAGATAAAGATGGCTCCCTCTCACCCCCACTCCCCCCCCCCAGACTTCCCAGAACTGATTACAGGGTTACACTATTAACAATTCTCAGTCTACATCTAGGATCATTTTTCTATTTTTGGGTTACTAGCTTGCATATAAATTTGTTTTTAAAAACAAAACAACCCATGCATGTCTGCTAAAGAACCTCAAGCACTGGAAGAAATTAGGTGGTTTCCAAATATTGTCTTTACTTTATTTGGGATGCTTCCTGTCATGTTGAGTTGGCCTAACAATTCTCTTCCTGCACTTTGAAACACAATATTACTAGGCAGCAGGAAAACCCAGGTCAGTAGGACAGATTAGGAAGCCACAAAAACTTTCCAGAAGACGACAACAGAAAATGACTTCCATATTATTGCCAAGAATATTCCACGTTCAGGTCTATGAAGTCACCAACAGCCCAACTCAAGTCAAAAGAGATTTTCTGTGTACTCAGAGCAAGGGGGAAGACAACAAAATAGATGTTGTGTTTTTGGAAAAACCCTCCATCTCTGTCTTTGATAGCACTCTAATTCCTAGGAATGCAGTCTGAAAACATTAATTGATGATCTAAGTTCCTATTAATATAGCTGCATACTTGTAAATTACAAGGTACTGAGCTCCATCATTCCCTTTTTGGTGGCAAAGAAAGCAATAAGTAAACACAATTAAAAAATAAAAGCAACATAAAATATTTCTTTCCCCCGATGCAGACTTTCTACGTTTGTATGTGGTTGCAGTTGTGCCATCAGAGTAAGAATTTAAATCCAGGGTTTAATCCAGCAGATTGAATAGGAAGATTCTCAGATGAAATGAGAACAGCTTATCATACTTTGAAATATGATAAGACAAAAAAAAAATATTAATTTCAGAGTGTCACTCAGGCTTGCTGATATTCCCCCTTGGCAGTTAGCATCATATGGTTGAACCAAGTGCCAAACAACTTAGCACTTTTATTATTCTTAAGTATAATTTTCCAGGATGTTCACAAGAGATTCATCCTGCCCTGATTTTAAGGTTTGTACCTGGTTTAACCCTGAAGCTGGAGGATTATACAAGGGACAAATCATCAGTGCGAGGCACATTGTCCCCTTCTGCTCTGTCCTGAATTCCAATAAAAATTGCTAGCCAGGCTGATAGAACACTGTAAAGTCAGACAATTGGGATCTTTTTCAACAAACCACAATTGAACTAATCATAATTTAGCAAGATGCTTAAAGTGAATATTAGACATAAGTAGTATATTATTATCCAAAAGAGGTGTGTGTGTGTGTGTGTGTGTGTGTGTGTGTGTGTGTGTGTGTGTGTGTGTGTGTGTGTGTGTCTTACATCAAGTCCTAAGATCATAACTCACTGGTCTATCCTGAATGATGACTGTATTTCTTAGCAATATCTGGGGATGACTTCAGCTAAATCCAGGGGGAACATCTACATTCAAAGGATGTGTTCTCTGCTGAACTGTGGTCCAAAAAACATCCTTTTAGCAGTTCCAATTCTCCAGTCACATACTACTAGAACAACACTATTGATTTTTGATAGTGAATAGCTTGAAATAACTGACTGAAAAGGACAGTGACCTCTGACACTGCTTTTTATTAGTGCCTGTGACCTTCCTCTTCTGTTTCCTTCCAAGTGTTGCTTTAGAATACTTAAAGAACCATTCCCTGGCTTTAATAGGATAGACCTGTGTTGAGGTTGTAACCTAGTTAAGCACAAGCTATCTCCAAACAATTATGACAACTTAATTGACTTATGCTCACTTTGTGGGTTTCAGTTTTAGTTATGGGAGAGAAGCAAGCCTGCCCAGTCATGCATTCTGAAAACTATGAAAAACTGCAGCCCTCCAGCTGCACTTCTCCTCTCTTCTGCACTTTATATTGGAGAAGTCACTGAAGCACTGTATTAACCTTGGATACCTTTGCTTTTCCTGGCAAGTGTGTATGTATAGACACATACTCACATAGGAAGTATGCATTAACACATCAGTTCCATTTTTAGTCAATCTAAATAGCCATTCATCTGAGGAATGAGCAAAAATATTCTTTGCTTCTCCATTTCCTGCCAGGCTGTTGCTTTTTTAAACATACATTATACTAAATGTATGCTGTAACTGTATTTAAAACCCCAAAATCATTTCCATTGGTTTAATCGCTCTTAGGGGTTAGAAGCAAATCCTCAGTTTCACTGCTTTTTAACATAACATGTGACTTTTGCCTACATGCTGATTGTTTATAACTGGAATGGATTAATTTCCCTAACCTCATCTGTTCTTGTGGCACTCTCAGGGCTGTGAGAAGGACAGATAAGCATAATGCTATTTTTTGGTTTTGTTTCAGTGTCAGTCCCAAGAGTGGACCAATTTCATACCATTTGCTGCTTTCATTACTGTCACAAGGTTGTCATAAGAATTGATAAATTTCAGACTGTTTTTCTTGTCCTCATTACAATCTTAAAGTTGTCATGAGTGTGAATTGATTTTGTGCCATTTTCTGTTCTCATTACAGTCTCTCTATCTTTGTCAGAAGAATGGCTTCATTTGGAGCCATTGCTGTTCCTGTTACATCACTTTGTCACAAGAATAGGGAATATTTGATGGAAACGGAAAGACAGCGGCTCAGGAACTGACGTTCAGGGATAAGCTACTCTTGTGACAGAATTATGTGGCAGAGAATATCCATAACTGACGACAAGGTTACAATACTCTCTGAGAAAGTGAATCCATGATATTGCTTCAATCTCTCTACAACAGGCTCAACCAATTTGATGCTCTCAAATATGTTAGACTGTAACTCCCAGGCTTTCCAGCAGGAAACTAATTCTACAGGAGGCAAAGTGCTTAAACACAAAAAAGGAGAACAAAACATAGTTCTGTCTCAAAGATTTCAGACTACAGAACAATTTAAATATTGTCACATTTTTTAAAAAAACCTGCAAATGAAGTGATACTATGTCAGGCAGAGATACTTTAGGCAGAAATAGTTTCTTCTTAAGCTTTTGCTTCTGAAATATAGCTGTACAAACAAATAGCACAATCTGCTAAACTTATTTAAACAAATGTATCAGCCCAAAACACCCCCAGGAATAAATTAATTTTCAGTGCAGGGTTTCTAAGCTTGGCAACTTTAAGAACTTCAACTCCCAGGATTTCCCAGCCAGTCATATTCTTAAAGTTGTCAAGCTTCAAAAATATGGCTTTATTGCCTAAGGCCACCTCTGAAAGGAAAGAACAAAGTGATGGGCTTCCAACAGAATGAAAAAATAAAGTGTTATTTCTTGAGCAAACCTTGAACTCACAACATATCATGCAGCTTAGTAACAAGCCTTGTGATTAATTTAGAGTCACGCTGCATTATCTAAATAATTAGCGTGTAATGGCATTTGATTTCATTTGTACCTGTGAGTAACCAGATTAATTTTGGCAGCCGTACTTCTGCATTCTTAAGTGCCAGAAAAATGAGCCAACAGTCAGCATTTTGTCACTTAAAAAAACAAATTATTTCATTCACCTCTTTATCTTTCAAAGAATCTTGTCAACAATGTGGTTTAACATGTGCAAGTATCAAGAACAACAGTAGTGTTTTTGTAATTGTAGGTTATCTTTGATAGACAGAACATACTGCAATACAAGACCTTTAGTTTACATCCTTCGTTTTCCACTAGGTTGTAGAACACTAGCTTTCTTTATCATACTATATAGTAAGCAATGAATACACAACACTAAGCAAGTCTTTTGAAACATTAAGCCAGGGATCCCCAACCCCTGGTCCATGAACCAGCACCGGTCTGTGGCATGCCAGCAACCGGGCTGCGCAAATAAGTGAAACCCCATCTGCGGGATGCAGGCAGCATGCAAAACTGCATCTCCTCTGGCCCACAGAAAAAACTCTCTAGACAGAACTGGTCCCTGGTGCCCAAAAAGTTGGGGGCCACTACATTAAGCCATTTCATTTTGCTACTAATCCTAAAAGTTCAAGGGAAGACCTATAGTATATACCTTGAATATAACAATTCCTAACTTCCATCCATGACATTACCAGCTAGGTCTGTGATAGGAGAGACTTATGTTTAAAATTTACTAGGAGAAAACAAACAAACAGGATGATCTGATCAGGGAAAATACTGATAAAAGCTACAATACAAGAACAGTAAAGGAAATATGTAAAATATGAGTGGCTCTAAGAAAATTAGCCAACATGGACAAAAATAGAATTCAAAGATGTCACTAAGGGTTGCAACGTGCATGAAATGTACTGAGGTTTAAGAAGAGAGGCTATCTTGCAGATGTGACTTGGGGACCAAGACTGCACTTATGATCTTTTGCAGAATGGTACCCATAGATTTGAAGATAGCTATTACTATATAGCTCATCATTCCCCAAGGAGCAGTAAGAATTATTTCCCATAGGCATAAATAGTCCACTGATTTTATAACGATACATGGTTAGGTTTTCTCCTTGTTATTTATGCATTTATATCCCACGTTTCTGCTCAGGCAAACATCTAAGATGCCTAACAAAAATTCCCAAAAAATGAAGTCATACACATCAATTAAACAAGATGCAATGGACGTGGGAATGAACATGGGAGACAGGAGAAAGAGGCAGAGACTAAGTAATGATCAGAAAAGAGACAGCTGAGGCTACCAAAGGAATTGGGGCATGGCAAATGTCTCAGAAGGAATTTACAGTCCCAATTTCTTGGATTGTAAAAATCAGGGAGGAGAAATGTACTTCAAAATTCTATTAATCTAATCTTATAATAAAGGTGGAGCTAGTATTCTTGAGTGTGCTGGACTACCTCTACATAGCGCATGAGAAAGTCCTCTGCCGCGTGTCAGGAAGGACACCTTCTAAAAGCTTTCTTCTAAAAATCTTATGGCCAGGTATGTTTGATTGGAAGAGTCTGTCTTTAAAATAGACTTGTATTAAGCTATTATGGTTTCAAAGCCAAGATCCACACTTTAAATTGTATCTGTACCATTTCAATTTGTACTGCATGGACACTATGCAACAGTTAGCAGGCTAGCAGTTTTTTACACTAACTGCAGCTTCCAAATATTTTTCAGGGATGAACCTCACATAGAGCATGAGGCAATATTCCACAATGGCATGTAATCAAGACAGATCTTCAATGGGTTATGAGTTTAGTGTAGTTCATGTATTGGACTGGTGTGATTGAATTAACAAACCACTCAGTACTTTGTTATTCTGACTTGAATTAGGTCTACTTCACAACACCCTAAACCATCATCATTTTAGTTTGGTTCTAGCTTGATGTGTTAAATAAAATTATAATGTTATTTATTTGTTTGTTTGTTTGTTTGTTTGTTTGTTTGCTTGTTTGCTTGTTTGTTTGCTTGCTTGCTTGCCACTATAATTGGCAAATCATAGTTTGTGGCTTAGTATATTGTGCAAATCTAGCCCATTCTCTTTATTGAACAAACCATAGTTTAATGTAGCATTTGAATGCAGTAGCTTCTAATCTTTCTAAAGGACATCAGGGCTGCAAAGTGTGACAGGGGTTGGCAGTATGGAAGTGCAAGAGAAAGAAGCAACAATTTGGAATCTAGAAATATGCTGTGTTAGTGACACTTAGATTTCAAATGTTTGGACATATGACTTTTTTTTTATTTATGAAGATTGCGTATTCCAGTACAAAATGAAAAGCCCTAATTTAATTTAATAACTAGTAGGTTAACAGAAAGTGAAACTAAGAAGTGAGCGGACAATGGAAAGAAATTAAAATCATTATCTGTTTGTGGGGGAGGAATGTGTTTTTTTATTGTTCTCTGGAGGACTAGAATACTTATATAGAGATTTTGGAACAATATGGAATGGCTAATGGGATATCTGATGAGAAAAATGTAGCAGTCTTGCTAACTTAATTAGGATTGAAACTTACAATGCAATGCATTGATAGCAGCTCCCTGGCTCATCAGCCAACAGGCAATATCAAATGAACAATATCCTACAAAATCACAGCACCTCAAAGTCAGTCATGTTGGCTGCATCTATTATCTATTATCTCTGCCTACATCTAAACAAAATCAAAATGCAAATGAAGCAGTGTCTTAATATCTGAATGAAGTAAGAATATTAATGGAAGAGTGACTTTGGAATTCTGCAAGACTAGTTTGTTAGTTTTACTGTACAAGATGCTATGACATTGCAACTTATCTCTTCACTCCTAATGATTGCATTTACCAGACATTGTTATGTTAGAGTACATTAAAGATGGTAAGAGATGTTAAGAACATCATGTAATACTTAGCACCAAATAAAATTAAACAGAAAGTACCGGGTGGGTTCCTGATTCAGTAAAATACTTTCCAATGATACTTTCCAATGTAAATTACAATTGGTTGCCATGCCTTATATATACTACAAAACAAAATTAAATAATATAAAAAATAATGAGTAGCATGCTGTCTGGAAAAAAAAATATTCTCCAGCCCTAATCAGTAAAAGTGTAAGTGCTATTTAACAGTTATTTATTATACATTTACTCTATCATTTTAAAGGTAAAATAAATGATTAATCTATGCCTGTACTTAACAATGTGTCTCCCCTGTTCCCCTGATTTTTATTGTTTTTGTAGCAAGGGCTACCCCTGTTAATTTCTAATTTTATTCCCAACCAGAATGAATGAAAACAAGCATTTATTCTCACAAAAGCATTAGTTCCAGATCCAAGGGTGTTTTCCCACCAGAGTGTTTTGCTGACACAAAAGATGGACTGTGGAAATTGGTAAACTAGGTATAGGCAACATTTGGCCTTCAGGCTTGTTGAATTATTGTCCCCATCAGATCTAGCCAGCATAGTTGATGGTTGATCCCAACATTTGTAGGATCACAGGTTATTCTCCCTTGCCCTGTCGGGGAATTTGAGAGCATTTAACAAACGTTATTTAAATAATATATCATAGTCTAAAATATATATCATAGTCTCAGCACAAGTGTTACTGAATTATGCAATACAAGTCTGGATCATTTCATAGAAAGTACTGGTCAATTGTACATTTAGGCAAGAGAAACCAAATGTACAAGTATAGTATAGGTCAGAGGTCTCCAACCTTTTGAGCACCAGGGACTGGTTACATGGATAGAGGTTTTTCTGCGGACAAGAGGGGGCATGGTTTCGTGGCTGCCTGCATCCCACGGATGGGGCTTTGCTTGTTGCCAGCATGCCACGGCCTGGTGCTGGTCCACGGACCAGGGGTTGGGGATCCCGGGTATAGGTGTTACCTGGCTCAATAGTAGTAACTCTGAGAGGGATCTTGGAGTCCTACTAGACAATCACTTAAATATGAGCCAACAATGTATCGCAGCTGCCAAAAAAGCCAGCACAATCCTAGGCTGCATTAACAGAGGGATAGAATCATGTGAACTATTATACCACTTTATAATGCCTTGGTAAGACCACATTTGGAATATTGCATCTAGTTTTGGTCGCCGTAAAAAAAGGTATCGAGACTCTAGAAAGAGTACAGAAAAGAACAACAAAGATGTTTAGGGGACTAGAGACTAAAACAGACAAAGAACAGTAGCTGGAATTGGGTATGTCTAATTTAATTAAAAGAAAGACTAGCGGTGACATGATAGCAGTGTTCCAATATCTAAGAGGTTGCCACAAAGAAGAGGGGGTCAACCTATTCTCCAAAGCACCTGAAGGCAGGACAAGAAACAATGGATAGAAACTAATCAAGGAGAGAAGAAATTTAGAACTAACAGGAAATTTCCTGACAGTTAAAACAATTAATCAGTAGAATGACTTGCCTCTAGAAGCTGTAGATGCTCCAACACTGGAAGTTTTTAAGAAGAGATTGAACAAGCATTTGTCTGAAATGGTAGAGGGCTTCCTGCTTGAACTGGGGGTTGGACTAGAAGACCTCCAAAGTCCCTTCCAACTCTGTTATTCTGTAACATCAAATTTAAATATCATATCCACACACAACTTCTTGAAAGAGATTGGATTTGTGATCTTGAAGAAAATAGGACATCTCAGTCACAGAATATAATATGATTGCAGGGTTGAAAGGAAGCTTGGAAGTCTTCTAGTCCAAACTTCTTTCCAGAACAGGACCATATAGACCATTCTAGATCAATGGCTAGATTCATTCTCAATAATGTACACTGTAATGTAGGACAAGCACCGGTGGATGGAAACTTTACATAGAAACATTCAAACTTGAAATAGCAAATAGTATCCTGAGTTTGAGAGCTACTAAGCAGCTGCATAGCCTGCCTTCTGGAACTGTGGATGCTCCATCACTGAGGGTTTTCAATAAAGTTTGGATAGGAAGAAAACAACAACAAAAATGATATATGTTTTGTCCTACCCAAAGAAAAGGGGAGAAAGAAAGAAAAGGGGGGGAGGTAATTGATTTGTTAAGTTTTGCAGTGTACCATTAGGTACATTGTATGCTAGTTCGAGCTGATGAGCTGAAATCCAACTTCTCTGCTGTTCACAGTGACCTTCTGCTCATTTCTCAGACCACTCTAGGAGTATGCAAATGATCCCAGTAAGTTGGATCTCTAGCTACTAACTTTAGTTAATAAGACAAAGTCCAACTTCTTAGCTAGTCACAGTAACCTTCTGCTCACTTCCACAGTACTCTGCAAATTATCTCAATGAGCCCCAATTTCAGTTTAAATAGGTTGCAATTGCTTTCTAATTTGCAAACACATTCTGAACAGAATGCCCCATACACACATGAACCCAGTGTGCTAAAAAGTGTGATAGCTCTCTTGGTTTGGTATAACTACGTCTGTTATATAATGTTCCAATTTGGAAGTCAGCAAAATGCACCTCTCGTCCTTCCCATTTGTATTCTTCTATCTGTTACCTAGACAACCCCATGAGGTGAAAAGTAGAAATTTTTATTCTTCCTAGATGGCTCCATTTAAATGCTAATAAGTTTTTATGGGCAGATGCAATGTTGCCCTTTATCCAGATCCAATATTGTTTCTTTCACAAAAATGGAATTGTACTAAGCATCACATTGCAGTCTTAGGATGATGTTCAGAATAGGTCTTGAGACATCATTCTAAGATCGCTTTACCGAGTCCCACTATACAACAATATTGTACCACTTGTATTACTAATCACACTTGACCACATTATCTGAATTACAAACCACCACTGAACCATTGCAAACTCCTACATTAACTAGTTCTTCACCAACCTTGCAAAATCAGCTTTTTTTTAAAAAAAAAAAAAATCTTCCTAAGATCCAGTGATGAATGAAATTAGGACCACCACTTCTTATTTCACATTTCATTCAAACTCTTAAGTTCCATTTCCTGTTTAGCTGCTGGTGAGGCTTCTGCTTGTTTCTTTTGTTTTGTGAAGGAGAAAGAAAAGATGTTTATTCATTTGTGAGGAAGTAACTCAGTGACTGGCAAGTTTTTTTTAGCAGAGTGTGAGCATTCAGTGGTTGGCATTCTGGGCACTTGGCTACTAGTTGAAAAAGGATTGAGTGACAGTACTATCTGTAAACGGGTTGCAGTGGCTCAGTGGTTAAAGATGCTGAGCTTGTCAGCTGGAAAGCTGACTGCCCAGGTTCAAACCCGAGCACTGCATGATGGGGTGAGATTCTATACTTGCCCAGCTCCTGCCCACCTAGCAGTTCGAAATGAGAGTAGATAAATGGGTGGGAAGATAAGAGAGTTCAGTGTGCCTCGGCATATAGCCATGCTGGCCACATGACTTCGGAAATGTCTTCAGACAATGCTGGCTCCCTTGGCTAAGAAATGGAGATTAGCACCACCCCTTATAGTTGGACACAACTGCACAGGGGAAACCTTTACCTTTTCCTTTCTAACTGTAAACTCCAGAATAACAGTGTTGTTGTTTTATGTTTTTATGATGTTTTAATTATTGTTAGCAGCCCAAAGTTATTAATTTGAGATGGGCAACCAAAGGAATGGATGGATGGATGGATGGATGGACGGACGGACGGACGGACGGACGGACGGACGGACGGACGGATGGATGGATGGATGGAACACCATGCTGATTAAATGAATTGCAGATAGGAAGCATGGAGTGGATGGAATGGCCTGATTTTAAAGTGCATGGAAATGATTAGTGAATGGAGTGAGTAGTGTGCAAGACTTAATAAGTTTGAATGAGGCGTCTTCCAGCTCAGCTTTTAATTATTACCTCATCTTGCTAATCAAAAAGCCAGTTGTATGTGCTTGGCAAGTTGTATGTGCTTAAAGTCAAATCATTGTGGCAAGAGGGAAGCTCAAATCATAAATGCCCTAAATCCTATTTTAACATTCATTATGGAGTAGCCACACATTAGACTGAACTCTGTATCTTTTAACTTGAACTTAATTTAAAATAGGTTGTGCAGCCTTCCTTTGACATAACTTTTTCTTAAAAATATCTCTCCGCCTTTCTTCCAAAGCAGAGAAAGAAAGTGATAAAAACGACTCATTTCCTATCAGGGAATCTACAAATGATTTTACTAGCTGCTACCCAGAGCTAGGGGCTTATGGGGCCTGTAGTTAGTTAACCAATTTCACACTTCAGAACTTCAAGGGTTCCTGCCTATATACCCTCTGGATTAAATTACCTAAATGTTTAATTAGTTGTTAATTTAATTTGCTAACTTATTTAAGTATTTCATATAATTATTTCATTGTCAGTCCTTCTGCTCTCTTTCTTAAAACAAGGAGACTTGAGTATCTATCATAATATCATCTAAAGGAAGCTCAGAAACCCCTGTGCTCTCTAGTTTATTTTCCCTCCTGAAACTGGATTCTTTTAAATTACTTTAATCTTATACAGCCCCTGCTTCTTCTTTTATTTTGGCTATCCCATTTCTGTGTGTTTCTAAGCAAATTAGCACCCACTTATAATCTAGCACTCTGTCCTTCTGCCAAAAATTACATATTCTTTCTTAAATGATTCATGCAATGTTCCATATTCAGAAGTTTCTGATGCCATAATAAATGTTTTACCATGTCACATTAATATACAGGAGGTATACAGGATGGATATATTAAAATGTCCATTTTAATTCCTCAGAAATCAAAGTGAATCAATTTGGCAATGCTACAACAAGCATTTGGCTTTAAATATGTAAATTAAAAAAATAAAAGCAATATTGTTTTTTCCATGTTGAAGATCACCCAACCAACCAAAGAAGATCTGGACAATGCCTTTCAAAAGAAAATTGCATGTATTTCAAGAGTCCTGGAGTCATTGTGATGGGAGACTATTTACCCTAATACTGTATCTGTTGGGAGATTCTACTAATAATGCTTTTTTCTTTTTTTTAAGAAAATGTCAACCTCTTGCTGACAAGAGGTTGACATTTTCTTAAAAAATGTCTACTTTCTTCCACTCTTCTTTGAGAGTGGAAGAAAGTAGAAGAGGAAGAGCTATCACTGAGCTGATAATAATCATAGAATCCCAAACTGGTATAATGAAAGGGAAGCCATCAATATTGTCTGTCCAACCAGCACATAAATTAACTACCACCACTTCTCCCACAGAAAACTGGTCATCCTATTTTTATATGCTTCCCAACACAGGAAAAGCCACCATCTCCCAACTCAATCAGCTTTTTTACTAAGTAGCTCTAAGCACTAAAATGTCAGGCTTTTCCTGATAAGCTGGAAACAGACACATAGGCATTCAAGCACACAAGGGTAAGTAGAAGAGTTTCAAGCCTGGGTCAAAAGTATAATAAGAATAGCAAATGGGTAAGATCATAATCAATGCAGCACTTTATGCAGATTTTCAAATAAGTAAAGGCACCCAGCAATGATGTCCAGTTTCATTCCTATTATTTATCATTGCCTTAAAAATATTAGCAGAAAAGATTTACATATACAGATACGGTTCATTCATAAAGTGTACAATAGGATTACTTGTAGAGTAAGACAGAGCAAGAATTATCTGGTGAAGGTCACAGCATACCATGATTGATACATCTACAAACTGTTTACAGAGTTGGAAGGGACCTTGGAGGTCTTTTAGTCCAGTCCTCTAGCCAACCAGGAGACCCTATACTATTCTAGACAAATGGCTGTCCAATCTCTTCTTAAGAGCACTCACAACTTCTGTAGGCAAGCAGTTCCACTGATTAATTGTTCTCACTGTCAGGAAATTTCTCCTTAATTCTACGTTGGATCTCTCTTTGAAGAATAAAAACTGACCTCAAAAAAAAAAAAGAAAGAAAGTGCTTGCTTTTGAGAATTTGAAACATTCATACAAAACCAACTTCATATATAGGGCTTATACATATAAACTATTATTTAGATATGACAGGGAAACAGAAAAATAAAAAATGTATGATAAAATATATGCAAAACCTCAAAGAAACAATCAGAATACTGTACAACAATGGGAAGAACTATGGAACAAATCAACGAAATTCACCAAGTTACATTTTAAGAGAAAGGCGATACAAAATGTTTCATAGACAGTATACAACTCTATCCAAAACTGCAAAATTAAACAAATCATATAATAATAAATGCTGGAAGTAAACAAAGGAATGTTTTACCATTTGTGGTGTTCAGGTGAAAAAAAAACCTCATAAGTATTGAAAAGAAATACATAGCATTACTTGGACAATTTTAGAAAATAAATTTGAAATGAAATATTCTTAATTTTATTATTCCAGGTTATACCAAAACAAACCCATCACAATTTATTAAGATCTCACTGTGTGGAGCCCATATTCATATTTATTATGTTCCAGGTTCCCACTTTAATTCTGTCTGTGCAGCTACAGATTTCTTTTACTGCATGGCAACTTTAGCAACTAGACGCCCTGAAGACTTTAATATAGCCACATCATAAACACTATTAGTACTCTGAAAGTAGCACGTTGATTGCCATCTGACCTGAGGGGCCCATCATCAGGCAGTGTCTCATCAATCACTTTATATTGCCTATCCATGTGGTTTTCTTGGTAAAGTACAGGAGTGATTTACCATTGCTTTCTCCTGCACAGTACGAAAGGATGCCTTTGCCATTGTCAGCAAACTGATCATCTGCCTCTAGCATCTCCTTTATTGCAGCTGCTTCAGCTGGGCAACTGGGATGACCTTCACTCTTTGGGTAACCCTCTGCAGATTATACAGGAGGGTATGGCTTACATACCCAGCATTCCTCATACATCTCCCCCAGGAACACACCACCTGTGTGATGAGACAGCACAACAGGGTGTTTTTGAGTACCTGGGAAGAGGAATGAAGCAATTATGCACAACTCTAAAAAGCAGCCAACATTTCCCTAAAAAATGAATAGCAATGTTTTGCAATTGTTACATAATCTCAAGAAAAGTTGTAGCTACTTTAAAGAGGTGCAGACAAGTATTTGTTGATACCCTGTGCATTCCAAAACCCACCTTTCTAAACTGAATCCAAAGCATTGCATAGCCTTAATTCTTAGTATGAAGTACAAAAGTTAAGACTCACAGCATGTAAACTGCTGTTAAGAATGCCTTGATTATTCTTTCTCCAAGTTTTAAAACTGTTGATATTACAAAATAGAAATTAATAATTACTTTCCCGAAGGATTTAGAATAATAACAATCCTAAACAGGATTGATCCCAATGATTTGAACTTCAGTCAATCTTCTAAGCCTCAGTGATTCTAGAGTTTTGTAGCTTACGACAGTGGCCCCCAACCTTTTGGGTACCAGGGACTGGTTCCATGGAGAAAGGCTTTTCCGTAGACTGGAAGAGGTATAGTTTTGCATGCTGCCTGCATCCCACTGATGGGGCTTCGTTTGTTTGCATGGACCAGTTGCTGGCATGCTGTAGACCGTTGCTGGTCCACGGATCCCTGGCTTACACTATATAGGGGTGACTTTTCTCAGTCTGTGTGGTTGGCATGGGAGACACTGGGTTACTAATTGCTTGCATTGTCATATCTGAATTTGAAGTTTAATCATGAAAATAGTGATCGTGTCTTAGTTATACAACATATTTGAGTTCTAGACAACACAATGACTTTGTGCTTCTCATTAATTTCCCTAAGTAATGGGCACTTTCCTTTTCAGGCAATGGGTTTCACAAATCCTTAATCCCTTTATTGAAAAGAAAGGCCATGTGACCATTCAGAAACATTTCACACATACACATTCATTACTAATATCCTGAACACTGTCAGTATTTTACAAAGCCAGCACATTTTCTTTCTGATAAGTACTCCTGTTGTAGCTTCATTTGTCCACCTCTAAATGCCATCTGGCACTTAAAAAGGGTAAAGCCCACACTAACTAGCCTAATGTGGTAGACTGCTATCCAGAGTCTGCAGAAGGATATACTCCTATCAATGATAGATAAATCCCAGCTCGAAATGCAGGTCCTTGACAACCTAATCACTGAAACCCTGTCAAGTAACCCCTAATTTTGAAGCAAGTGGTTAATTCCCAGCAAATTGATTTATGCACTGTTTGAGGTCTGGCAAGTTGTGTTGTTCATCTGTTATTACCAGGAACTCAGCTCAGCCTATTCATTTAGACCACTGACACAACACAGTGCATCTCCCATGAAAATTTCCTTTGTCAGCACATCTAGAATTTGTTAATTAAATCAACGATGGCATTATTCACTATCTTGGTGAGGGTAGGGAGGGTGCTTGTTTGCTCACATCTTTACCCTGTCCTTGTGTCACCCCCACACAGTGAAACTACTTAAATTCTGAGTGTTGGATCTTTTTCATTCCACAACTTCAAAGGACAACACCTTTTGAGGGGAGGGGGTGTTCTCTGATTTATGACAACCATCCAATACTAGCTCCAAATTATCTTAAAGAAAGCCTACTTCTCCACAGAGAAAGATACAAAGAAATAAACTTTTAAAAAGTTGTTAGAGGTGACATCATGACCGCATTTACTTTGAACAAATTATATGGAAAGTGCAAAAAGGTAATAGATACAAAGTACTTATTCCTCCAAGGGGCGACCATGTATATTCAAAGTTATTGAGGATATTACCACCTAAATTGAAGATATCATTAGTAAAGCAACATTTGATTAATTCTGAAATCTTAAAAGATTGACTTAGTAACATCCCTCTCAAATAGCATACAAGCCTTGACGATTCAAATCATCCATGTGCTTTTATGCTGGGTTTTGATCAAGTTATTTTAAATATATGTTCTTATGTTGCTAAAATTTTCATGTCCCATTGACTTGGTCAGAAAAAGAGAGAGATTTTAGACATGAGTTATTATCTGCACAAAATCTGGAACTTTATGAACAACAGCTCACCACTATTTGATTCATATTAAGAAAGTACTAAGCTGATTGCAAGAAGCAACTCAGAAAACTGTTGTTCTTAATACTGTTGATACTGGGAAAAGCCGTGCAGAATTAAGAAATCTATCTCCAATTTTTATTGTGAAAACAATGCTTAGGGTATTAAAAGTTTGTGAGATGTTGAGGGGAGAAGCATATGTTAATAAACTATTGCTCTTTTGCAAATGGAGTCAGAATAGCACTTAGCAATAGCTAAGACTTATATAATGCTTCACAGTGCTTTACAGCCCTCTCTGAGCGGTTTACAGAGCCAGCATATTGCCCCAAACAATCTGGCTCCTCATTTTATTGACCTCAGAAGGATGGAAGGCTGAGTCAACCTTGAGCCCGTGAGAATTGAACTGCAGAACTGCTGGCAGTCGGCAGTCAGCAGAAGTAGCCTGCAGTACTGCATTCTAACCACTGCCACCACAGAAGTACTATTAGACCAGGGGTATCAAACTGCCGGCCCAAGGGCCGGACACGTCATCCAGAAGCTGCACCCACCCCATTGCCGGCAATGGCAAAACCGTCCCAATACGTTATGCGATGTCACGTGACGTCGCGAGTTTGATATGTCTGTATTAGACGAAAGAAAAAAGAATGGCAAGTTTTGAACACTGTTCTTCTTTGCCCTCTCTTCTTTCCAAATACTTTGTTTTATTTTTCATATTGTATATTGTATTAGAATATCACAATGAAAATATCCATTTATTGAGCGGAGCTGACTACTTGCAGCTGTGTATATATGTGTCTTTGAGTCAGTCCTGAATCTTAGAGATAGACTGGACAAGTCCCTGCAGTTTTCTTGGCAAAGTTTTTTAGAAGTGGCTTGTCATTGCCTGCTTCTTTCTAGGACTGAGAAAGAGTGACTGGCCCAAGGCTACCCAACTGACTTTGTGCCCAAGGTGAGACTATAACTCTCAATCTCCTATAACTCCCAGCCTATGCCTTAATCTCTACAGCAAGATGGTTCTCTTGCAGCTGGTCTTTATCTAAAAATTGTCTTTAATATTCAGGAACAACATTCGACATTGAAATCTAGGCAGCTCCCCGACACTACAGTTTACAGAAGTCCTTGGAGATTAGAGCTTTTGGGGTTCAGGAATTTGAGTGCTCTAAGCTCACCTCTTCAAAGGGAGATTTCTTTAGCAACAGCTGGTTAGAGCAGTTTTACAAATGCAAGATCCTTATGAAGGACCAAGCAACACAAGTGAAGGAGGTAGTAATTCTTCCTATTTCTAAATAATGATGAATTATACTTGAGTTTCCTTGCTTCCCTCAAATTTTGTTTTTTTTTTGCTTCACAGTTGAAAGATGCTTCTAAGGTATATTTGTGAAAAATAATAACTTGCTCTTCCCCTCTTTAACCAAATGAAGGGAATTGTGGCTTGATCAAACTATAGGTGGTTACAAACTAGGATTTCAAAACCATAATCATGTCAAAATTGGCTGGAGAATTTGCATCCCTCACTGTACTTAGTGGGATGGGAGAGGGTGGTAAGTGCTATATATTAATATTCATCCTCATATAAATATTCTAAGAGAAGCTCTTCAACTAAGGAAAATGGATTCTTTTAAAAGTTATTTTCATATTCTCTTAAGTTTTATGTTTTCATGAATTTGAGAAAGCTCATATATGACAGCATTTTCTAAAGGAATAACTTTATGATGTTTCAATTCATCAGATTGATAGAAACAATGTATTTTTTTCCCTCCCACAAATAGTATTATGACAAGTGAGTAAAATGTGGCAATGAATGGAGAAGTCTGCTATTTAATGTGTGTGCTGGTATTAAAACAGACTTGTCTCTGTCAAATAAGTCCCTGTTCTGAGACTAGCACCAACTTTTTTTTTTCCATTTGGTTTCCAGAATCAGTAAATTTACATTGGCAGAAAAAAAGCTGTCACATTTGAGAGTATTTTGTTACAGCCATTATCTCATAACTTTCAAAGTCTTTTAGCAAAATCAGATTTTTACTGAAAGCCTACATCATTTCATAACATTTAAAAAGAAATGACAGTCTGTTTCCCTTTTTCTTTTTAAAGAAATGTATTAGAACATGACAAAATGGTTGATGGAAAAACACCTCTGTCATTAAAGAATGACAAAATTGCTGCAGATTTTTAATAACGGAATAACAGAGTTGGAAGGGACCTTGGAGGTCTTCTAGTCCAACCCCCTGCTCCAGCAGGAACCCCTATACCATTTCAGACAAATGGTTGTCCAAACTCTTCTTAAAAACCTTCAGTGTTGGAGCACCCACGACTTCTGGAGGCAGGTTGTTCCACTGATTCATTGTTCTGTCAGGAAAAATCTCCTTAGTTCTAAGTTGCTTCTCTCCTTGATTAGTTTCCATCCATTGCTTCTGGCCTTGTCTTCAGGTGCTAATGAAATATTAGAAACAATCACTGAGTTTATTAAGGTCCTGAGAAATTTTATTAAATATCAATAGAAATAAGGTATAATGAATAGACTGTACTCATGATGGTGAACCTATGGCACGCGTGCCACAGGTGGCACGCAGAGCCCTCTCTGCGGGCACGGGCACCGTCGCCCCAGTCCTAGGCCTTCAGCTGGGTTTTATAAAACCTTTTTGCTTTAGGCCTCTGCCGCTGTGTGCAAAAAAAAAAAAGATTCAATCAATCAATTTCAACTTCTCACAAAAAAAAAAGATCTCGCAAAATTGGAATTGATTGATTGAACCTTTTAGTCCCACCCAGTCTGCCGTTACCACCGAAGCCACGGCCACCCAATGGGCCACACCCACCCAATGGGCCATGCCTACCCGGCACCCGATGATACATAAGTGGGTTTTGGGTTGCAGTTTGGGCACTCAGTCTCTAAAAGGTTCGCCATCACTGTACTAAGCAATAGAAGCCAAAACATATTGGTCCTATGCAGTGGTGGGATTCAAATATGTGAACAACCGGTTCTCTGTGTGGATGCCATTTCCGGAAGTCCATTCTGGGCTTGGGCAATAAAAATTAGCTACAGGTTCTGCCTAACTGGTCCTATGCTTTCTCTAGATATACTTTCTATATGCAAACTATCTTACTTATGTGAAAGCCTTGGTTGATCAGAACCATAATGATTGGTGGAATCCAATATTTATGAGCCAGCCTATGACAGTCATGGAATATGGTAAAGTGGAGCTAAGACTGTAGGAAGAATAAAGAAAAAGAGCATGAATTAACCAATGGGGGGGGGAGGAGAGAGAAGGGGGGAGGGGGGAGACAGGGAAAGAATGTTTGCCTTATGTGAAGCCACTGTATTTGTGTTCAGTCAAATTTAATGTGGGAAGATGCTGGACAAAAATATTCTGTTTGTAATCATTCCATGAATACAGGTAATTCTTGGGTGACCACTCAAAGCTACAACAGCACTGAGAAAAGTGTTTTATAATCATTTCTCACACTTATGACCTCAGCAACCGACTCATATTTATGACCGTTGCAATGTCCTGGGTTCATGTGATTGTCTTTCATAACTTTCTTACAAACAAAATCAATGGGGAAGCCAGATTCATTTAACAACCATGTTACTAACTTAACATCTGCAATGATTAACAGTTTTGCCCCATTTTTACCACCTTTCTTGTCACCGTTGTTAAATGTTGTTAAGTGTAACAATGGTGGCAGGAAAGGTGGTAAAGTGGGGCAAAACTGACTTAGCAAATGTCTCACTTAGCAACATAAATATTGGGCTCAGCTGTGATCAGTAGTCAAAGAGTATCTGTATCAACCATGTTAGTTTTTCTGTTAACAAAGACAGTTCATCACTTTTTAAATTAAAGAAAATCCCTCCCATTTTTAAAATGATATTAGTTATGTGTAAATAGTGTTTCTCACGTTGGCAACTTTAAGAAGGATGGACTTCGACTCTCGGAATTCATCAGCTGGAGAATATATTGAGACAAATATTGTTGAATGTACAGACAGTGTAGCATTATATATACTTAACTACTTGATATGGTAACTCTAGTTGGACACTATCTTGGGTTGCCCCCCCCCCCAAAAAAAATTCTTCCAGAACTGATCTTCTTTGTTAAATAACTGTATCATATTCACCATATTCATTCATTGGCCCAAGAAAAACCATTGCAGTAGTGTATGTACCAGTTCTCAACATCTTATTACTGTATTCCAAACTACATCTGTCAAACATACCCTCAAATACTTTCACTTTTGAATAAAGAGGAAGCTCCTAAATCAATAAAAAAAAATTGCAGGACAACTTTAGTTAAATGTTTGATAACCACATTCTTGAAAGGAAAAAGATTTCCCTTTCCTTTCTGATTTCTCTCTCTCTTTCCCCCCCTTTTCTATTCCTGTACAGTCTAGCCTGACAGAATAAAAGTTAAATACACAGAAACTACTCCTCCAAGTACAGAAGAGGATGTGTTATGTAACAGATTCTCAAACAATCACCTACCTGTTTCTCTCCACAATGCAAACATCCTACCTGAAGTTCCTTGGACTCATTATATTATTTTTATACCATTTATTGTCGCCTTAGGTGCAACTGGTGTTTTGAGAAGTCAGCCAGCGAGGTTGCACTTCCCCTTATTCAAACTGTAGAAGTGCAATGCGCTCCAAACGAAAAGAAAGACCTGCATAAGATGCTATCATGACTAGGGAAAATCACTTTCTGTTCTGCCAGAGATTCAGGTAGCAATTTGTGCTAAGTAAAACAAGTTGGACTTTGATTATGGGGAGTCCTTGACTGATGATCACAACTGAGCCCAAAGTTCCTGTTGCTAAGCGAGACAGTGAATTTTGCTTCATTTTACGACCTTTCTTGTCACCGTTGGTAAGTGAATTGCAATTGTTAATTTAGTAGCTGTGGTTGTGAAGTGAATCTGACTTCCCCATTGACTTTGCTTATCAGGCAGTTGCAAAATGTGATCACTTGACCTCAGGACACACTGTCATAAATACATGGCCATTGCCAAGTATCCAAATTCTGATCATGTGATCATGGGGATGCTGCAATAGACATAAGTTTGAAAAATGGTCATAAGTCGAGGTCTACCTGTACACCGATATGTGTGATAATAATATAAAACTTTATTTCCCTTCCCTCGGTTTTAGTGAAGTAGCACAAATAACTAGCTGACCCTTTTATATGACTTGACTTCTTAATGTACCGAAAAGAAGGTTCTGGATTTCAGATGAATGAAGGTTGATATGTTGGGTTCTGCTGCAATTAATTCAGCTGTTGCTGCTAACAACAGGTGCTCCCTGAACTATTATTATCCCTAATTATGAGCCACAATTTATGTTTACACAAACACAAATAAAAATATAAATGCGATCTTCCTATGACAGCCAATAAAGCAAACCATTTTCTCTTAACTATAATTTAGTGTTTGAAGCTGACCTCAGTCTCATATGTGGGCCACGCAGTTGAACAGGAGTACAATATTTGCAGTTGAAAAATCATCTTTGCAGCAGCCCAACTAGGAGTAGAGGAACTGCTATGTAAACATGACCTAGGAAGCTTATTAAATCTAGTTAATCCTGCAGAAAAGCGTGCCAACCTATTTCACCATTACTTCACAGGACTATTGAGTGGGCCACATGTTTCTCATAAGCCTATAAATCAGTCTCTCACAAAGGTTTATAATTGACTCAGAGATGAAGCTTGACTTCAATGGCATTAAAGGTAGTTTCTGCAATGGGAAATAATTTTTCTTGATACTTGTCCATTCTTGCTCACTTTCACCATTGGGTATTGAGTTCACTTATTTTGACCCAAGAATATCTGCAGGTTATAGTAAAAAATGTCAAACGTGATAGCCATGATGATGCAATCAAAGGTCAACTTGCAATGCACATAAAATCAGAAGGAGCTATAGTCACATTGTTGCACCTGCCCTCTTGACTTTTTTGATCATGTGTTGTGGAGATGCCTGATTTGACCCAAATTTTGGGCAATTGATAAATTTACCTACTTGAGGATGGTTCTAGTTAAGAAGATGGACTTTTTCTTAGAACATATCAAGCGAAGAATGGGACCTCTGAGCAAATAGGATAATGATAATTTAGTGATGATTAATAAGTGAGCCCTGCATGGCATAGGTCAAGGTTACTTGTGGAACCATCTCACCCCACTGACAGTGGCCTGCTATGGGCTCCATCAGTCAAGGAATTGTGTGGTCCAAAAAGAGCTTTCTCTGCTGTGGCTCCTGCCCTTTGGAACATCTTATCCCCTGAGGTGAGATTGGTTCTTATCCTTCTGACCTTCATAAGGGTCTGAAAACCTGGCTCTGCCAGATGGCTTGGGGGTCTAATGGGGGAGCATCACACTGGAGGTGGCTGATGAATTAAGAGGCAATCCTACCTCTCCCACACACATCCTGTTCCCTCCCTTCCCATCTTTTAACTATAATTTTATTTTGATTGTGATTTCCATTCTTAAATATTTTGGAAATATTTGCCTGTTAGGATTTTAATGTTTTAATGCTGTAAGTTGGCAAGAGTCGTTCTGATACAAGATAGGTGGCAAATAAATTTAATAATTAAATAAACAAATTCTCTAGCAAGTCTTCAGCAGCAGAAAAATGCAGCACCACTAACATTCTGAACATTTCCCTGAGGGAAGAGATATGTACCATAATTTGTTCATAAAGCCTTATGCCAGTTTTGTCAAATGTGAGGTGGGAACATGGGTGGAATGACACTTTCTCTATGATCTGAGAACAGGTTTGGATGTTGAGTTGTAAACAGCAACAATTAATCCCTCATATTCTTCCTGGCCTCCATCTCTCCTAGACAGTTATTCCCAGCGTTCCCTTTTGAAAGCCCTTGATATTCAGTTAGCCTCGAGGCATAATGTTTGATAATATAACTACTCCTTCTGTCACTGCATTTTGTATGAACACATTATATGTGGTCCAGAATGGTAAAGATTTATGTATGGGTATGAAAAATAAAAATAAGCATTGATTAAAAGCCCCAGATAGGCCATCCAATACCACCCAAAGAACATCAGTTATTTTGCATTTTGACGTGGCGATTGATAACTCATAAATGCAAGCTGGAATGACAAATGCAGAGGGAAAATGGCTTTGACAAAAACGATAACAGTATCAGTCTCAAGGGGCGATGGAGGTATAAGCAGGAGCTGTTTAAAATATTTAATCATTTTACGAAGGCTGCAAGATGTTGTTTGACCCTGAAGGAGTGTGAATGTCACATGGATCAGAAATTGCCAAGTCTTTGAAGTGAAATAAAAAAATGGTGTTATTATAGATCCTTCTTGACATCCTATCATTTCTGTATAGGATTAAAAATATGTATACAAAGCTCTAGATAAAGAAGCCTGGTAAAAGATGTCTTGGTTGAAGGGAAGGGGTGGGGAGGGAGAGAGAGATATATTGTTGTGAATTTTTACTTCAGATTTTCAAAGCATTTCTTTTATATTTGCCTAGAATGACATGAATAGATCCAACAACCCTTGCTAAAAAAAAAAAAATCCAGTGGATTTTTAAGTCCAGGCCAAATTACATCTCACTTTTTTCCTCATGTATTTGATTTTTCACAGACACACAAAAACATATGCACACACACAAATTTCGTAGTGATATTTAACTAAAATAGATATAAATGTTTGTTTCATGTATATAACACCGCAGTATTTGTGCACACATATGCAAAAAATATAATTGGTGTGTGTGTGTGTGTGTGTGTGTGTGTGTGTGTGTGTGTGTGTGTGGTATAAGGCTATATATGAAGGAATAAGAAATATCCTATAACTACAACTGATTCCTAGAGCCCCTCTTCATGAACAGGGCCTCAAATCCAGTAACTGTGATGCAGCACTGAAAGCCATAAGTGATTCATAGATGACAATTGCCACCCTTCCACCCTTCCCTGAGGTCTTGGATGATGCCACACCTGAAACCCAGCCAGAAAAGACTACCCCCACTTCTGGAACCAGACAGGTCTCAGTAATATATGCCAGGTTGGCTCTCTCATTGATAACTGAATCGCAAATGAGAGAGATCTTTTTACAGTCTGACCTGGCATTTAGAAGCGGCAGCTGAAAGTCAGGGCCGCTGACTGAGTACAGGGGCTGAGTCCAAGCAAATAGAATACAAAATTGGTATAAGACATTGGCTGTCTCCCTCAATAACTCCCCAGGCCCATCTCTACCATAATACTTTGGCCTTCCTCCAACCCAACCCCCCGAAGATAGCACTATCTCTCCCAACCCCAATCTCCCAATTCCTAAGGCTGGACATCACTCCCTATCATTAGGAAGTGGGGGGGGGGAAAGCCCTATGAGATATTTCACCTTCCATACCTCTCAGTACCATCATAATGCTCAGTGGACATCATTCCCACTCATACTTGAGGCACTCAAAACTACCCTCCCACTGACAGAAATCCCTCCCTACCGCTCTTAGTGACCAGTCCAGGACTCTGTCTCCATTCATGCCAACCCTTTCAGTACTCTACAGAGAAGATAATTGGTCTTCAATGAAAAACCTACAGTCTACAAATGTAGGCAATCTAACCAATAGATGCCAAACAGACAATGCCAAAGTGGTAAATGCCATGTCGTTCTTTTCTTTTACCTGACTAACATATGAGAAGGCAAAATGGCCTTCTCAGGGAGGAGGAGGGGTCACAGAAGCCTTCCAGTCTATTATGATTGTCCCCCCTCCCCTGCCCAGGCACTACCAACTGCAGCCCCAAAGTCCTGGATAGTTTTCCAAATAGAGTCCCAATGTTCTGGATGGCCTTTCAGATGGAGAACTGTCCTAGTAGCAACCACCAAGGTCACACACTGTCTCAGCAGGCAGAGAACTTCTGTCATTAGCTTGCAGCAAGAATCTTCCAATGTCCCAATTAGCTGCAAGATGGTCGCATTTTCTATCACTACCCAGCAAATCCAGTAGCCAATACTGTCTCTCCTACACAGCTGCTGACAAACCTCCTCCAAAAAAAAAGAATCTACAGGGCACAAAAAGCACATAGCATTGGTATTGTGGGTCAGTTTCCATAGTTGCCACCAGGTCCATGGTGTAGCAAATACATTAGGCTAAAAGAATGCAACCCAAAGAGCCAAACAGGTCCAAATTCAGGTGCTGACCCAACATTCCCTTAACAATCCAAACAATCCAGTACATTAATTTGAGAACATTAATCTGTGGAACCTGTTCTCTATACCATTTTAATCTCTGCTGATTGGTATTCGGGAGTTTACTATGGCCTTGGGGTCACCAACAGAAGAAGGAAGGAGAAAAAGCATCAAAATATGGAACAGTTTGTATGTCATCCTTGCACAGGAGCCATGCTAACCTTCTTTGTATCATTCCAATTTTAATATATGTGCTGATGAAGTGAGCATAAATACAGTAATCGCTTCTCTGGAAAGCTATATAAACATCATTATTAGTGAATACTGAAAGGCACGAATGTGGCTCCTCTTTTTAAAAAAAATATGGTTAATAATTGGGATTTGCTCTTGGATTCTCCCTTGTCATGGTCAGATCGCTTCCTGATTACCATGGGATTCCCTAGTGGCACTATCTAGATCAGGAAGGTTGGATGCATTAGGTCAATGATGAACCAGGATGGGTTTCAGAGGGAGATGAAGTCTGTTCCTCCTGGCATTCTGCATGGACCGTCTGAAACTTTTGTTACCACTTGGAAAGGAGATTAGCTGAGGCTTTGAATTGGACTGTGTCTATATGAACTCTTCCCTCTTGTAGATCCCATCACTCCCTGCAGTTCACAGAAAAGCTGAGGGAGATGAAACAAGTGAAGAGATGTCTAGAGTATTTCTGGCATTCAACAAGGGATGAGCTCAACTGAACACAAATTAGAGCAACTATTAAGGCCTACCTTGTGATGGTAATGCTGGCAAAATGTCAGCATTTTTTTGCTCTTATTGCATCTGCAGATAGCTGTCTTGTGGCTCTGTTTCAGATGACACAAACCCTTGCAATGGCATGCAGAAGAATTTATTCAACATCTGTCAGACAGTGATGCTTGAATTTCTTCTCGGTTGGACACTGGCTTTGATACAGATCCAGAGGAGATGTCTGAGAGGAGTCTTGTCTAGTTAGCTGGGAATGGTTTGAATCTTTGAGTCTGAGGAAGCAGACAGGATCCTTAGTACTCTGAGTCCAGCCACCTGCTCTTTAGGTCCATTGCAATCCTGGCTTATTAAAGCCCCAAACAGATGTGGGTCACAACCTGGGGCCCCTCCTGGACTTATGACTTCAGCTCAAACAGCAGGTGGCAGTGTGGCTAGATGGCCCTTTGAACAACTTTGAATTGTGCATCAGTTGTGCCCATTCCTAGATCGGAGGACTCTGCTCACAGTCCCATATACCCTAGATACCTCTTAATTGGACTACTCAAACTGTATCCAAAAGCTTCAACTAGTGCAAAATGCAGTGGCATGGACAGGTGTGTATACATGTAGAACATCACAATGAACACTTGTAGTCCATGAACTGTATTGGTTGTCAGTCTGTTTCCAGGTCCAATGCATTGTGCTAATTTTCACCATTAAATCCCTCCATGGCATGTGGCCAGGTTATCTGAGGTATCACCACTCCCTATTACAGTATATCTGTCTGTCCCATCACATCTGGCAGAAGAAGCATGGTACAGGTTCTGTCTTCTACACTGGATGGGTCCCAGGAGGCAAGCCTTTTCTCCTGTGGCACCCACCTAGTAGAATAGTCTCCCCCACCCCAAAGTGAGACCCTAACCCACCCCTGTTGATTTTTCCAGAAGCCTTCAAAACCTGGTTAAGCTGTCAGGCCTGGAGACCCCAGTGAGGTATTGAAGTGGCTCTATTGTGGTTAAATGGAGACCCCAGTGAGGTATTGAAGTGGCTCTATTGTGGTTAACATTTGTGACCTCTCTTAGACTTTGCAGTTTTTGTTTTTATTTTAATATTTAAATTTAAATTTAAAATTTAATATTTCTTTAAAACATTAGTTGCTTTATACTTTTATTGTATGCCACTCAGTTCACCTTTTCATGAGATGGGTGGCCATACAAATTTGAATAAATAAATATGTGTGGTTTTTATATATAACATATGTACATACATAAGCAAAAGTATCATTGGTATGCATAGTGTAAGATTATATATGAAGGGATAAGAAATGTTCTCTAACAGTTAGCATCTGAACTAGTTATAAAAACAGTCTTAATAATTATTTTTTTAATTCATAACTCCATTTTTTTAATTCATAACTCCTTTCTTGCAAGCAATGCTTTTATGTTCGTTATATAATAATAAAACCGTAAACCTGACATTGAACATCAACCCCAAATGGTGAATTCTCCTGGTTCTGGTAGAAAACATTTCAGTGGCCTGAGTCTGTTGGAAGGAAGAAGTTCTCCAAAAGCTGAAAAGGCATCCTTATTAAGGTAATTAATAAAATTAATTAAAACATAATAATAAAAATACCTTTACCTTATCAAAGCAAAGCAAAGTTTCTCAACCTTGGCAACTTTAAGATACGTGGATTTCAACTCCCAGAAATCCCCAGCCAGCCAGCAACTGTGCTTGCTATAGTTCTCCAGCAACTATAAATGTCTGAATAAAATTACAATGTCATATATTGCATAGTCACAAATACACATTTAATTATGCTTCTTGTTCATTTTTTCCATGTAGGTTTCTATTATATTTTGCGTTAGTGGTATTTCTGATTAAATTCAAAGCTGTCATCTTTTTCATTCTCTCAATTCACAGCCCAGTTAAGCTGGAAATACTCTTTCTCTCATGGGGTAAAAGCATAACACAGGCATTCAAATTCCCTTCAGCACTTAACTGATATATCTGTAATGTTATTATGATTTAATTTGTAGAAGCTAAAGAAAAGCTTGTGAAGAAATGTTTTCTTTTCGTTTCTGTGTTGGTCTTGGCCATATCTTTTCTCTGCAGATTGACTTAATCTTTCTATTTTATCACATCAGCAAATCATTAAACTCCAGTATTTCATTTGCCTTGAATGGCTGCCTTAAATATTTGTAATATTCTCTTTTTCTCAATTTCAAATTTTTTCCTTTCTAGTGACAAATATTTCTCTTCAATATGCATTTTTTTTTACCTGAACTAATATTCCATGCTAGGAATTTGCTAAGCTTCTTGCTTGCTACGTACCAGGGTCTCTGTACATTTTTTGAGCACTAGAAAATTGAACATATTATCAGTTCCCATTTCAGTGCTCTCACAATTCTTTGCATTTCTGGCCGGAGCTGATCCTTGTATTTGCTTTGGATACCAGAGATGCTTTGTGCCTGGCTGCAGAGAGGTTTTTAGCCTGAGCTCATTTACATGTCTCATTGACTGCAGCTTATATGACGGGCAATGAAACCTATTGAAAAATACCAGCTTACTGCTGCAACATGATGCAGTCCTGCAGCAGATCTGTGACGTAATAAACCTTTCTCCTGCAGTATTTAGGAAGAGCTGCATAAAGCGCATCTACATGCACAGATGTAGAAGCAACATAAAGAAAAACACAAAAGGAGAAGGGAAGAGAGAGATATGATTCCTCAGAATTATAATATATTTATTGTCTGCTCACATCTTCAGACATTTCTTATTTAATAATTAATATACTCACCAGATTATCTTTGCATTCCATTTCTGTACCATGAAATAATATAGTTTAACTAGTTTAGCCCTATTTCAATATTGTCACAATATTCTCTCCTTGCCTATTCCAATATTTCTTTCTCCCGTGCCAAGGAATTAATCCTGAGAATATTGGGCCCAAACTACCTTTTTTCTCTATAAAACAATTGTCATTTAGCAAGCTTTTCCTTACCAAGGGAGGGGGGGAAATGCACTTTAGGCAAGTTTGGTCAATCACTAGACTTAAGGCAGTAGGCTAGAAAGCAGGAGACTGTGAGTTCAAGTCCTGCCTTAGCCATAAAAACAAGCTGGGTGACCTTGAGCAAGTTACTCTCTCACAACCCAACTCTCTTCACAGGATTGTTGTAAGAAAAAGAGGAGGAGGAAAGTTTGTTGTATATGTTTGCCACCTTAAGTTATTTGTAAAAATAATAAAGGCAGGATACAAATAAATAAATGTTCCAACATCCACTCTATTTTTCAAAGCCCATTAAAGTAGCAATTTATCAACTTGAATATACCACACAGATTAACTATCAGGGTCCTACAAGTGGTTGATCTTATGCTAACCCAGATTTGTCCAATTTGTTGGTATGTAGGTATGTTTGAACAACTCCCTTAATTTTCTCCCAATATAGTCTAACTCAGTGCTATTCAAACTTGGCCATTTAAGATGTGTAGATTTCAAATTCCACATCTTAAAGTTGCTGAGGTTGAGAAACAATGATCAAACTAATTCAGAGGTCTGAAGATTAAGAAAACATACCCTCAAAAACATGGAGATGTCTTTGATGTTGAATTGCTTGGTATCACCTCCAGGTTTCTTATCTGTTGGCCTCACCTTCTCTAAATGACATGGAGGTGTTTTTGATGTTGAATCTGATGTTCTCTAAACTCTCAATAAATTGCATGTCACCTATTCTTCGTACTTGGAAACCAGGTGGACCGCACTACCCAGTAATGTGTTGCCATTCTAAAAATGCATCTTATACTACAAAATGCTCTCTTAGGCCAACTTATCACTTTGAGAGCTACACCATTCTTTTTGAAGGAGGGTATTTCTTGTTTGCTTCATCAATTTGGATTTGTTTTTTTCCTTGGCTTAGACATAAGTTTTGTTGAATGAGTTCATTGTTGAACGGCGTACATCCAATATCCAGTTTGTTTGGTGAGCAGCAATTACAATTGACTTTGCACATTCTTATACATTTATAAAGTATCTATTTGAATTGTTGATCAATACTTAATACTTCAAAACGTCCGAGAAGTAGTCTGAAGTTCAACTATTTAATCCATTTATTTACATTATACACACAGTAATAAACATGATTACTTTTCGTTTACATGGTTTTCAATCCTTTTTGTAAGTTTATTTTTAACATTTCATATTTATTTATTTAAATTCATGTTAATTTATAAGTTTGTTATTTATGCACTTATGTATTTTCATAATTTTACAATTTGAAATTAACTTAGGAAGATTTTTTTTTCTTTTTCAGCCTAATTCCACCCCACAAGATATTTGTATTTTCACCTAATGGAGTAGAATTCTTATCCTGATGTTTAAACATTTCAGGTTCATTCAACTATAAACCATATTGTTCATAGTTTCCTACTCACTGTTAGATATTTGATCACAAAATTAATGTTCAAATAAGTATTATCCAAGTTGGAAAAGTTCAATATGGGAAAATGTGCAAATCAGTCTGGTGTCTTAATAAATAAAAATAGCAATTTTACCCTACTAAGAATTTTCCAGCAAACTCTTAGTTCTGTTTATCTATTCTAAAGCATTGTTTCTTCACCATGACAATTTGAAGATATGTAAACCACAACTCTCAGAATTCTCCAGCCAAGCACAGGAAATTCTGTGTGGCTGGTTGGGGAATCCTGGGAGTTGAAGTCCATATGTCTTCAAGTTGCCAAGTTTGAGAAATACTGATCTGGACAGAGAAACTTTGACTTCTAACTGTTACTAAAATAAAAAGAAAACTATCTAAGTAGGACCTAATGGCTATGGTTCTAGCACATTGACAGAAATTCTTGTTAGAACATACAGCAGTTTAGTCAGGGCTTTTTTTCTCGGAGAAAAGGTGGCGGAACTCAAACCTGGCCACGCCCTCATCAAACCCTAGGACCGCCCCTTTAGAGAACAGGAATGCAAGTAAAATTTGGGAGGGGCTATTTCCGGTGTGGGAGGGGCTATTTCCGGTGCGGCCGGCCCGGAAAAAGGTGCCGGAACGCGGTTCCGCCGCGTTCCG
>NW_015387677.1:57361-82537 GCF_001527695.2 Protobothrops mucrosquamatus
ATTTCTTCTAACAATATATGTATAAAATTGCACTGAAAGAGTACTAAATTAATTGAATCACACTATTTGTAAGTCCATTAGGGCAACCCAATTAATCAAGGTCTAATGTTATAATAACTTTTTCAAGTAGGCAATTAGAGTTTAAAGATTCATTTATGGAAAAAGTTGCGAGAAGGTTTTGCATATTCTGCAGCCTTCCTTAGTACATTCTGATGTATAAGAAGAAAAAGGAAAGGAAAGATGACTAAAGGCTAGTCAGTGACAGGAGGTTGAAATTATTGAGCCAAGCCTACCCAAAGCCCCATTTCACCCTGAAACACTGTTCATATCCCACATTTATGTCTGCTTGCTTCATTAGACAGGCACAAGAATAGACATTTCTGACACTTCTGTCTTGGGCAAGCAGGATTTATGCTTTGACAAACAAAGGCTCACTTACCTACCAATTCACAATGTTGTTGCTGTTTTCATAGATAGCTCTAGGGTTTGTTGTGGTGGTGGTTGTTGCTTGCCTAAGGTGGCAAGATGTTCTATCCAACAAGAATAGTTAGCAGGCAGTTACAGTGTCAAAAGTAATTATTTTTACGCCTATTCATCTAAGCCTTCAGCACAACATCTTTATCAAAATAGTTTCTAGCATTGCACACACAATGTGACAGATGCGTGTGAGGAAACTTTTCATCAAGTGTCACTTGAGTAACCTTTGACTGTCCCTTCTGCCTTCCTTAAACTTCTACAAAGCTGTTGGAAACTTTGCCATCTGTAGTACTGTGCATTTTCCTCCTCTACTCAGAAAGGATGAACCTTTCTCCAGTTTTGTCTTGTAAATACCTGTCAGATTCATATTTCCTTCAACCAGGCTCATGGTGTTGCAAAAACATACCTCAATTATCTTAGCAGGATCCACTTCCCCACAGCTGTCTACACAGTGTCAAAAAAGGCCTGCGTATGGCTGTCAGCCCAGGGTCTCTTCAACTTCTCCATAGGCAGCCATTGCTGATGACAGGAGAAAGGCCAGCTAGGCCTTGGTGCCACAGCATGCATAAAGGCACATTCAAGGTAACAATGAAGAGGGGAAATGTGTTAACTTTGGAGACAGAGAACCCCTGGCATCAAGTAGGCACATGTTTAGTTGGTAGTACAATGGATTCTTCCGAGAAAAGACTCAAGAGCATTAGAATATATAGTGGACATTATAAATGGCCTCTTTCTCTAGTTGAGATGCTCAGAGCTGATTCAGTAATAATAGACTTGAACCCCAGTCACCATGCAATATAAACAGCAATGGCCATAGAATTCACTTCTTTTTATGTTCAACATCAAATAAAAATGTGGCACACTAAATGCTTTATTAAACTTCATTATTTTATCTTACAAACAACATTACAGTCATATATAAATGGCCCAAGGCTCTAAATATACCACTGATTGCTAACAGGCTGCAACCTTGAGAGTAGTTTGCACCCACATTTAATCCAAGTTTCATTTCCTTGCTTGATTAGTTGTGGAAGATGCATGCAGGCAGCTTTAATATCCAACATGCTCTGGTTACACAGCCATGAGGGCTCCCCCAGTAACAATGCTTTCAAGTCAATTGCTTTAAGCTTCATCAATTCTGCAGAGAAGCAGCAAGGTGCTGAAATAATTTGTCCCCATGATTATTCTACACACAAGTGTGACCACCTGTGGGACAGTGTGTTGCTACCATAACTTATATTATGCAGCTTTTTTTGTAAAGGGCATTTGGAAACAAAGGACTTAAACCTTTTGGCTTGAAAAAAAATATCTGAAAAGATGACAAGCTGTAGATCTTCAACTGGAGCTTGGTCCCTCATGAAAAGATAATGGAGAGTCATCTTTATTGTCTTCTTTCTATTCAAAGTTTTGTTTGAAAGTTTTGGATTCAAATACTTTAAGAATGTGCAAACATCTCACCAGGGAACTTTTCTAAATCAAGAAAATAATAGAGTGACCCCATCAAATACAATAATATCCTATAATCCTTCAATTAAAATAAACAAAACCTTTGATCATTATGTACATACAGAAATATTTTTGTTAACTTGAACTCTAATCCTGTGTTATGAGAATTGATGTCAAATAAATGTGAGTAAATCAATAAATGGCCAGGTACAGCACTTGTTACCGCAGGTGCAACTATTATGATTAAACATTGGTCTTTACAAAGCATCCCCTAGTATTATAAAACTAGAGGTTAAGGATGTGATGTTTCATCTTAGTATGCATGTTAATCATCTCTTTTTTCCTGAAGTCTAAAGTAGGGTAATTCCTATGCAGGTTTATCTAGAACGATTGTTGTACTTTCAGTTCAGATGTAAGCTGATCCAAATAACAGCAACAAAATGTCTGGGACCCAGAAACTATGGGGAAGGTTGTTGGGGTTGGAGGTCAACTCCTTGGGAGGGGGAATCAGTGCATCTTAGTTCTTCTGCTCTGATCCCCTCCTTTGCTCCTTCAGTGCTTGGATGGTGGTCTTAATCAAGATCTTGTTCAGAGATGTAGCTTTTGCTTTTTCATGCTATTCCTTTGATTAAGGTTTTAATTCAAGGCGATTTCCCATTTTATTTTTCTAGTGTTCCTTGTCTATCTAGTTACCACTTTTATCAAAATTACCATTATTCGATGGGAATTAGCTTACCTCTAGAAAGTGCTATGTTGTCTTTAACAGATCTGACAACGTTATTATCCCCAATGAATGTATAAACATGGATAAAATTTGACCTACAGTCTAAGAAACCCTAAGGTTCTCAAAAGCTGCAGGCAAAGTGTTATTTTGTTTTTGTAAGATGCTACTTCAGGTTGCATATGGACTTCTGTGACTGATTTGCTGCTCATTACAAAGAAAATAAACTTTCTGCCAGAGCTAACTCCCTTGGCATCCAAGCAGTCATGAGTATCCCTGATTAGCATGGGCATCCATGTGGAGGGCAGGAGAGGATTTGACATCTTGACTGTCATGATATCATCACAAAAATAATGCACATTTTGGAATTCATGACACAAATTCCATAATTTACATCATTGATATGGTGACTTTCTGGCATGGCTTGTTCAGACTCCTGTGCATTTTATCATTAACATCTGTGAATAAGGATATTGAATCCAGTGAAGTGAGAACTTGTCAAACTTTATTTGCTTCAGAAGTAAAGAAGTTCAATCATTTCAAAGCCTTTAGTCATACAGAGTATACAGATTCACTAGGTAAAGAATACTGTATGTGCAGGCCTTTATACATATCAATAGACTATTCAGACTTCAGACTAATAACTAGGCTATACGAGGGCAGAACTGCTAAATCCTACTAGGCTTATAACCTGGACTGACCCTATCTCATACATTTTTAAAGACATATTAATCCCTAGTATGATTCCCTATCAGGTCTATTCCAATATTTGTGTTCTAGAACCCACAAGACTCTGGAATATACACCAGCTATCCACTACACAGAATACCCTCTGTGACTTTCAAACAAAGCAAGCAAAGACTTTCTTTATTTTTCTTTTCCTGAAACAGTGACTATACCCCAACTCTGTCACTTTGTCTTTTTCTGTATACTGCTCATATGTGAATCCAATAATAGGTTTTGCCCATGGTAGCATATTTTTTAAAAAATAAAAGTTTTCCAGCTTCATATAGCTTACTGTCCTGATTTTTAATCAAAAAACTATCCATTTCAAAACAAGCATAAGTTCTGCAGTCCATTACAGATCTCATTCACACATTACAAACTTAGTTGACTCGCCATGTGAATGGTGGAGATAAGTTTCCTTCTCTGTATTGTGTGACAAGTATTTACACTTTCAGGAATGTATACTTTCAGCCCTGCCTTTGGGTTTCTTTCTTTGTTTGTTTATTTGTTTTTAAGCACTGTGTTGCTGTTTGCTGCCCACAAGGTATATCAATTTTTGTAAGGTTGCCTAAACAGCGTTTCTCTGCGAGAAACCTCTCTTTGTATAAGCGCCTTGCTGTCAGTCTCATCCCTCTTTGACTTACCTTCCGAAATTTACACAATTGGCACTTTGCCCTGCAGTATATGCAAAGAGAGAATACAATACTTTTCCAGCACAAGCATGCATACAGGTTTCCACTAAGCAGCTTGTATTCTTTGGCATCTCATATAACACTTAGATATCCTGTTTTGCAATTCAAAAGATCTCATTCTTAATCCAAGCGAAATGAATATTGCCAGATGAGTTTTGGAGAAAGGTGGGAGACACAGGTGAGCTTAGGCTAGAGCTTTTCAAAAGCAAAAAAAAAAAAAAAGCAGCAAAACAAAAGCAGTTCAGGCAAGTAGAACTGAACAACCATGGCCTTGCCTTCAATTTCCATCCTGAATAGCATTTTCTGTTTTCAATATCCCAGTTACTAAAAGTGTAGTAGTGAGTGATTCTACAAGAGTCAAAATTTCTTAGGAAAACGAATGAAGAGGCCTAACTGGTATTCAGACGTTCCCAGACACAAAATTCCCTCTTCTTGCTTCCTTCTCTGACCCCCATAAAGAGAAAATACTTTTATTCCTGTAGGCAAACAACCTTCTACAATGTCAACCCCCTTTTTTCCCCCTAAAAGTCATTGCTGGTTTTAAAATTTCTGAGTCATTAGATAACAGATAGAGCTCTACACTTAGTGGTTTCAAATGTTTATGGTCTGCAATTCATTCTTAATGAGTTCTCTCCATGTCTTTATTCTTCTTCACCCTCTCCTGCTGGGAAATGTCGTAGTCTGCCTTGGCTTTTGTTAATGATTCCACAATCATTTCGGAACCATTTCTTCTGCCTTATGTAATTCTGACATGGCGTAAGAGCCTAGCTTTGCAGCCTCACAGTTGGAAATATAACCTTTAATGTATTAATTTTTCTTGCTCAAAACAATTTAACCTCTGCTGTAGTCCTGAAATTGCTAAGCCTCCCAATTAAATGCCCTTTCTTTTTCGTAAAGTCCTACAGGACACCCCTAATATTATATTTCAACCACTATCTAAGAAGAGAACTGAGTTTGAGACTGACACACGCACAAGGATACAGAGCAAGTGTGTATTATTCATGCATTCATTATCTATTTGTAAATCCTGAACTTGTTGAGTGTTTAAAAAAAAGAGGATAACAATTAATTGAATTTAATATGAATGCTAAATAACAGAAATTGCACAAGTGGAAAAATTATTACAGAATTAGGAGAAAGATGAGTCACTGCAGTAAAAACTACATACATCATAACAGTCAGTGGCAATCAGGGATTGACTCTTTAGATTAGCAGTGGCTACATGAAGATCCAGCGCATGCCAGGAACTGTAGGAATGTGAAAATTAATCACAGCAACAAGAAGTCTCTATGCACTTGTATCTTTTTATTTCACCACCTGGTCTTTAATAGAAAACATGCCTAGCAGGTTGTAGGACCTGCTGGAGAGATTCGCACCATGATCATGCTGAATGTAATTACTCTTCACGAGAAGGAAGCAGTAGCCATTTTAAGAAATATTTTGACAGGGGTTTTCCTTTGACTCCTGTTGCTACTCTTGCTAACAGAGTTAACCAGGTAACTGGTTACAGATTATTTCAGAGATAAATCTTCATTTATTGTCTCTATATGATGAGTTGAACAATCCTGTCTCTGTTGTCTAGAGGTTGTCATGTGAACTGGATTTCTTTTTGGATTGGTATGAAACATTTCACTGCTTATTTAAGTAGCTTCTTCAGTCCCGGATAAGCAGTGAAATGTTTCAGACCAAAAAGTAAAGAAGTACAGTTGCCATGAATAAACTTTCAGACAATTCTACCTGGATGACTGAGAATCTTCATCGACAAATCCTGTCTCTTGAATATCTACATATGCATGCCTTCTTTGTAAAGCCAAATGTCAACAACCATCACAAGGAAGTATTTTGATGAAGCTGTTGATTCAAGGGTTTCGAAGGTCATGGAGTTTTATATGGGTCATGCAAACATTCAACAAAATGTTTTCCCAATCTTATTCTCCAAAGAGGTCACTATTTCAAGTGAATTGGTATTCTCAGAACAGTATTTAGCTGGAAGTACAAAGAAAGTTGGTCCTTTAAAAAAAGAAAGGGGAAAGTGGATGGACTGAGCTTGGGCTATCCACCCAAACAGTCTCAGACAAAAGACTGTAATTTCCAGGAATTTAGGGAAAAGGCTAGGTACTTTGAAATAGAAGAAAGAACTGATTAAGGAAATGGCTACTCCTGTAGAAATAAACAAACAAATGTGAAATTAGTAAAAGGTTGATGCTGCCATTGAAAAGATGCTATTACCTTTATCTGTGGATGAGGATAGCAGTCAACAATGGAGCCATCATATCTTTTCATTGGGCTATGTAGTTATGCACAATCACCCATTGAGATAATCTAGAAGGAAAAATGACCACAATTATACCAGCCCATCCGTTCATAATATATGGTTGCCAATTTGTAACTGACATCATTTTTTTTTCAATTTGGGTGCAAATTGGTCAATTATTTGTCCAGGATGGTATAAGGACACCTGCCTTGGGCAGGGGGGTTGGACTAGAACAGGGCTTTTCAACCTTTTCACAGATTTTACCACTTTTAGGACATGACAATATTTGAGTACAACCAGTGCTTAGCAAGGTATAAAAAACTTGATGACTAAAAAAAGGGGGGATTTTGGGTTTTACTGATTAGATTCATTTGTTCTTATAGAAATGGCTAGTTTATATTATGGAAAAGTAAAAAGTTGAGGTTAAATGTTAATGCTTCCTTCTACTGCAACAGAGGAAGTCTGTTCTTTTTCCCTTCTCTCCCTCAGTTTTCCCCCTTTTTCCTCCCCACTGTGTCCTACTATTTGCTTTTGTATTTTTGTATTTTATTCTATAATCTAATAAAATGTTACAAACTGTAGAAAAAAGGGGGGAAAGTACCAGTTTTAATTTCTTCAGTAGCAGTTCATTTGCTGAATCACTTTCCCTTTGCACTGACAAATGTATGATGAATTTATCCATATTTATTAATATGCACCACTACCCTTCTTCCTCTCTCCCTCTCCTCTTCTTCCTCCCTGCCTTCTGAGCTCTCCTTCCACAGTGTAGTAAGAATGCACTCCCCCCCCCGTCCTTTCACCGTACCCTTAAAGACATAGGAATCAAACGCAAAGCAAGAAAAGCTCACAAAAGCCTCCCAGAATAAAGAAACACTGACTACAATTTTTTTTTTCTTTAAGCTGCCTCAGGCGTGTCTCAGTTTAAACAATGTAGCAACCAGGCTCCAGCAATTGTGAAAAGTGATAACTTTAAATTAAGCCTGTTTACCTACAAAGAAAATTTCCTAAAAGCCATAGACAGGCTCAAGATAAGGGGGTAAAATTAATTACATTTGTTTAAAGGGATTAAACCTATGGAAGCCAACACTTTGGACTCTGCTAGCCTTTGTGAAACAGATTAAAATATTCCAATAACCAAAGCACACAAATGAGCTTCTGAATTACAAAACGCTGTAAAAACTGTACAAAAATCCTTATGGTAATCCAATCAAGTTGCCAGCTGACCAGGAATCCACTGGCTTCTGAAATAAACCAACCTCCTTTCCAACATGCTCGTCTCCCGGCTTTTCATTTCATCAGTGCTGATAGCATTCTCTTGGCTGGAGAAAACGAACCAGGGGACCTTTTCTTCCAGCAACAGCTGCTGCTTCTTCCCTGTCTCTTTTTCCTCCCTGCCTCCCAAGCTCTCCTTCCACAGCTTCTTCTCCATCCCCTTCTCTTTCCCTGTTATCTTTTTTTTCCCTTTCCCACCAAAACCATTTCCTTTTATATCCTCTCTTCCCCTCCCCCTTTTTCTCCAGTTCACCTCCAGCTCCGTGCTGCTTCCTGAAGCGCCAATCAGCTGGAGCCCTGCCAGCACTCCTGGGGCTTCTGCTGAGCCCTGACAGTCCTGCAGCTCCAGATACCTCTCCCTCAGGCTTGGGTCACTTCAGCTCATTCCCCTCCCCCACTGCACTTCTCTAGGAGGATCACATACCACCTGCCATGTGACAAAGTACCACTGATGATATGTGTACCACTGGTTGAAAAGCCCTGGACTAGAAGACCTGCAAGGTCCCTTCCAGCCCTATGATTCTATGGTTAATGCATACTATACATCAAAAGGGCAGTAGATTTACATGCTGCAAGATAGAAATAGCATTTAGATTTATATACTGCTCCATAGTCTTTACAGCATTCTCTGAGCTGTTTACAATGTCAGTATGTTGTCCCCAACAGTCTGGGTCCTCATTTTATTAACCTTGGAAGGATGGAAGGCTGAATCAATCTTGAGCCTGTCAGGATCAAACTCCAGACTGTGGGCTGAGTTAGCCTATAATACTGCATTCTAACCACTGTGCCACTTGGGCTCTACCACGTATACCACATATAAGAACAATGACATATACGGGCGCAAAAAGTTAGTTTTCTATACTTCTCTGCTGCCATCTAGTGGCTGACCAGAGTTTTGCATCTCAGCCCATGATAGATATGAATCTAAGAAGCAAACTGTTGGAACTAACCTAGAAGCTTTCAAATCTAATATTCTGATCCCATACTTACCAACCAAGATGCAAATGGGAAACCCATCTACCAGGTCTAAGTGCAATGGGTCTCTCCTAATGTTTGTGACAACTGGTGTTGAGAAGGATAGCTAGCATCTAGCCTCATACGAGAAGAATTTAACCAATATGGTTGGAGGAATACAGATACAGTTTTGCATTCCATTTGAGTGACTTACATTATGTGCACTGAAAAACACGTAAGGTGAAGGCCACATATGATCTTGATTAGTTGTATCAGTATATATGGTTGGCTTTTCTTACATACAATAGTTTATGAAGCTGAATTTATTAGTTTTGCAGAAGGGGCAACCAATCACAAACTGAGTGAAATCCCATTATATATGTAGGTAGATAGATGTAGGCTGATGTGGAAAGAGAGCTGGTGGTTTATTTTATAGCTATGATATGCCTGTTTTTATGCCTTGCATTAAAAGTTCATCGCTTTCTCAAATCAAAATGGTAGGAAACTGTTTTCTCAGTACTGGGCAGAGGAGGTTGAGGATTGCAGAAACAAAAGAAGGGGAGGGACATGGGGGTCTTTTACAGACCTGAATAGTAGATTGCTCATCTCTGCTAGATGGATATCTATGGGAGAAGATCAATGACATCATGCAAATGACACAAGTTACCTAATGATATACTTGATGTCATGATGGTTTCCACCAAACTCCTATGCCTAGTGTCTGCTAGTGTGATATGTTATGATTTGATACATATTGTTACCACACAGCTTTCTGTAAATTAACATTCTAATCAACTCTATCTTGAAGTTGTAACTTTAAATTAAAGATTGGGGTAGGGTAGCTCGTAACTGGCTTTTATGATTGGCAAATCTTTATTTTATTAATCTTTGGCAGGAATAAAGCAGCAACCAAAACAGAAATATCCATTTCACAAGTATGAAGACAGTTAACCTTTAAACAGATTGATAACTCCAGACAGCACTGTAAAATTAATAGAGCCTAAACGGTAAGTCTTAAAGCTACCAGATACATCTTTGGAGACCATGTTTTTAAGATCAACATAAATCAATTTTTTTCTTATCAGTCCTGTATGCATATATTGCCTCCAAGGTCTGCTAGTCTATAAATATGTATGCTACAACATATCATCAACTGCTCCAATATTCTCTAATATTGAAGGTTGGTGACCTTGTTAATTCCATTGTATTATCCATTGGTTTCCATTACACAAAAACAGTCATAACAACCAGGTTACAACTAGATGGGGAAAGCCAGGATTGTAAATATTTCTATTGAGAACACTCAAAATTATTTCCTCGTGGGAATGTCCATTTCAGTTTTTAATTATTTGCAAGTCTTTTACTTAATAAATCATTCCTTTAATCTCAAGAGTATTTTATGCTCCCTATAAACACACTGTTAAAAGTGTTAAGTAACATAGTAAATGAAGGGCATAATGAGAGGTGGAATAATACTGCAGGACAGAAATATTTTATTTATCGTCCATCTGAATTTCATCTAACCTGTCATGGAGCTCACAAAACTGACACATGTATCCTAAACTTGTGGACGCTTATCTACCACTCAGAATTACTAAGCAGTTGCCACACTGAACTGTAGAGCAATAGTTAAAACATGCTTTTTATCTGGCTACGTTTATGAATGCTGTTATGATCAAATACAAAATCAAAATCTGAGTTTCGATGAGACCTTCAAAAAAATGGCACAATATACTGTAGCTGCCAGTCTCAGATATGCCATTCTAAACTGAGCAAGGGGTTGTAATACAGTATATTTCGCACAAAGTTCTTTCCAATCTATGATTCTGAGTAGTGGAAATAATTCCATTGTTCTTGCAATGAACACACCTTGGTATTCATAATGGGAGATCCTTCAGAGAAGCGATTGCTATTAATATAGGTGCATTTTAAGCATTCTGGTTGGCATCTTCTGCTTGCAGGAGAGGGCTTTTGTGTCTCTTGTTCCAGCGACATTCCACAGTGTCTCCGGAAAAACCAACATGGAGGATGAAAAAACTCTTGAGAATGGTGGGGGATATGGTACTAAATATTGTAGATGGAATCAAGACTTATACGAATGAAAAAGCCTGGCTGTTAATGCTGAATTTATTTAGATAACGTCTAAAGCAATGTGTCACTTGACCATCATTGAGGATCTAAGGCCAGCAATGATCAAGTTGATTGGCTCTTTCTAAAGAAGATAAAAGAATTTCAAGAGGTTCAAAATACACTATGGATACTTGCAGCAGCCTCCTTGCAGAGCCATTGTTGATACATAAAAAATCTCTTGACAAATTTCTTATCTTTGCCAAAATCAGCTCATAGATCATAATTACGATGTTTGTTAACAACTACAATTCACTACGGGCAAAGAAGGGAGACTTTTTGTAGTCTGTAGTTTGTAGAATGAAACTTTGTTTCTTGGAAAAGGAGTGAAGTCAAAGGTGAAGTTGAATTATTAAGAGAGAATAATTTCTCTTCTCTGCATTTCTCTGCTTTAAAAGCAAGGGTACAACAGATAATTTGCAAAAAGATATACAGCCTAAAAAGTTTCGAAATAGCAGCTTTAAACTGAAGCAGGGTTGGTTTTTTTCAACACCATGTGCTGAACTAGAAATAATTCTGATGTGAACATTATTTTTCTAGAAAAGGTGAGTATTCTATGGTTTTATAGATGATGCATGAAAGCTGAAGGATTGACTGAAAATGAAATACTCAAGAGGTTTGTGTGGGTAAAAGTTATTTTAAAATACTAGTCTATATAGTGGTGTCTGCATTAAATAGCAAAAAAAAAAAAAGCACTGGTACTCCTCCAGTGATTTTCCTTAGAAATCTGGCCTTAGCCATCTCAAAGCAGCATAAGATACAGCTGCTTCACATATGGATTTTTATACTATAACAACAGTAGTAAAGTTACACTTACAGTGTAAAAAAAAATCCATCCTTCCTTCCTTCTTTCCTTCCTTCCCTCCCTCCCTCGTAATATCTGAGCCCTTTGATAAATATGACACACCTTTTATATTTCTAGGCTCAGAAAACCAAATGGAAGAATTTGAAAGATAAGTACCAAAGCCCTAGGAGAGCCTTCGCTATATCAAATATGTTACTCTCAAACAGATCCATCATCTACATCTCAAGTAACACTAGGTGGTTAACATTTAAAATAAGTATTATTTATTATAAAATTAAGTTGATTTATATTAGCACTACTGGTATATTAGTCATCTTTTGCTTTTCTCTTATCACTTAATACAATTTTTCCATGGAAATTCTGGAAATATAAAAGCATGGATAGAAATACTAAATTTCACAGGCCTGATCTTCTACAGACCATCAAAAGGCTAGAATGGATAGCTTCAGCTACCATGGTTGTGAAGATACTGAAGATCCATAAGTATTTCCAAGAGAAGCCCAAACCCAACTTTCAGATTTGTCAGTGGAATTGCCAACTTTTTTGTGGTGTGTTCAGTTACCATAATCTGGGGAAATAGGGATTTTGACCATGTCAGTTGCATAAAGCCCCCATTCCAGCAAACATTTCACACTTTAAATTGACAGCATATGATTAGTTAATCAAAACAAATTATATGTTATCAATTATTTTTATTATTCATTTTTGCATCTTTCAAATCTTTTGAATCTTCGGTTCTCCTAAGGAAAGGGAACAGCTGTAGATGTTTATTTATGTTTTATTGCTGGACAAATCAAAGTAAGTTAAAGCAGGAGTTATAAACAGATTGTGGCTGGCCACCAATAACTGCTTTTCCTCTCTATAAAATAGGATGTCTCTAATATCCCAAAGCCTCAGCTTTCTTCCAGTTTGCATCCTTTATATATTTTGAGACTGTAGTTCTCACTCTTTCCAGCCAGAATTTGAGGGTTTGTGCTCTAAAATCAAATGGAGTGTGCCACATAAGAAAGGCCATAATAAAGTGGTTATTGCAGTTTTTTAATGGGAAGTCATGTATAATTGTCTTAAATGAATCATTAAATAAATCATTAAATAAATCGGATAATGCAAAATGAGGCAGAGAAACTCGCAAGTGGTAATATCAAATCCTACAATGTAATTCACCAAATGTTACACAGGGCAGAAAGAGAGTGAGATGTGGTTCAGAAACTTCTACTTCCACTCACTTCTAGTAATCTCATTGAATTAACTCTCTGGTCTGGAAAGTTAGCATTTGTTTTCACTACTACTCCAGAGTCCTGTCCTTTTCATTTCTTAAGTTTTCTGAATCACATTTAAGTCATTCAATTATGGAACAGTAAACACAATAATAGTTGTTCAGAAGGAGATATAAAGAGTTTACCCACTTAGCCCAATATAGGGAAGCTGTTAAAAAAAGGAAACAGTGTACAAAGAAAACAATTCTTTGCTGTTGTTTCTTGGCCAGCTGGGGACAAAACCAAACTTTTTTTATTCATAAAAATGTTGCACTTCGTTTTGATGTGAGAGCTTTATGATCACACAACTTCTCCAATCCCATAAAATTAATGAGCAATCTCCATTTCTAGTACCAGAAATTATTTCTTGAAAGACTTGAGCACCTGCATGAAATTAATTCTAATTTTAACTAAATACTAGATTTTTAAAAGTCAAGGCATTCAATCGATGCGGCACATATTTTAAAAATTGTGTGTAACAACTAGTTTTCTTATTTCTGCAATCACGTTCTTTTACTAGGAAGTGGATCTTTTATAGATGCTGATACAGTTCTACAAAGGAATTATTGAGTCTGTCATTTGCACCTCTATAAATGTCTGGTTGGAACCGCAACTAAACAAGACAGACATAGACTTCAGCGAATAGTTAGAACTGCAAAAAAAAAAACATTGAGGACTTGTATTGCCTTCCATTGAGGACTTATATACTGCACGAGCAAAAAAAGAAGGCTGTGAAAATGTCTACAGACCCCTCACATCCTGGACATAAACTATTTCAACTTCTTCCCTCAAGATGATGCTGTAGGGCATTGCACAGCAGAACTACTAGATATAAGGACAGTTTTTTCCCCCATGCCGTCACTCTGCTTAACAACTAATTCCTACAACACTGTCAAACTACTTAGTAAAGCTGTATTACTATTATTCTCATCTTTCCTGTTATGTATCCTTATCTTCTTATGACTATAACTTCGTTGCTTGTATCTTACAATTTATATTGTTTTTAGTAAATTAATATGATTTATGTTGTTTGCTTAGCTCGTATTCTATGACTGTCACGAACTGTTGCATCTTATGATTTATGATGAAGTGTTGTATTTTATGATTTATGATGAATGTATTTTCATGTTGTTTATGGTCATGATTTATCACTATTACTTGTATGTACACTGAGAGCTTATGCACCGGAGACAAATTCCTTGTGTGTCCAACCACACTTCGCCAATAAAGAATTCTATTCTATTCTATTCTATTCTATTCTATTCTGTTCTGTTCTGTTCTGTTCTGTTCTGTTCTGTTCTGTTCTGTTCTGTTCGCTATTAACAAAGACACTTTCTACTTCCAGTTTCAAAAATCTTGTGAAAACAAGCAACTGTATCTGTTGGTCATCAATATCATTTTTTTTCAAGAGCTTACAGTAATCACTGTAGATTTAACAAGGATCTTAATAAAGATAACTCTTTTTCTCTTCTTTCCCATATTTTTTTTGTTTTAAGAATAATGTTCATTCCTTGGAAGGGTATTTTCCTCACACTTATTGCAACATTAATTGTAGCAATCTTAGTAAGCCTTGACATATTTATAATAAAAGTAAAAATTCATTGGAATCCAGAATTATTTTACCCCGGATTCATCAGCAACGAGGACAAATAAAAGGGGGTTTTTCTGTTCTTTAATTTCATAAAGTATATTTTCTACTAAACAAGTACCCAAAGTGGTACATGGAAAAACTGTCACGATCAATTACTATAAAATCCATAACAAAAATTCTACAATAACATTTAAGAGCAACATCAATTTAAAGAGAAATGACTCAATCGTGCAGGGTGCAAAGTATACCAGTATGGAATAGTCCATTGGAAGCAGCTCAGATTGGGAGCTCTTGTCAGCACAGGTATCTCAAATGAATTCCCCAATCAGATTGATGCTCCAAAAGGGAATTCTGATGTTGTTAATGGGCAAATTCTTCTGGAAGGGATCTTGGAGGTCATCTAGTCCAACCCCCTGCTCAAGCAGGAGAGCCTCTTGTCACTGATGCACACAAGCAGACTGATTCCCTAGGATAGGTTTGCATGCAGTTTAATTTGCCCTCCATATTCCATTTCCACTGTCATCTCTTGACTGTTTAAAGCGCCCTGCCTCTTTGATGGGGAAAACAGAAGGAGCTTCATTGACTAAATAAGGAGGCAACAAAGATATACAGTATGTAGGAGACAGAGACTTCAAACAGTGGGAGAAGAAAGTAATAAATTTAAAAGATTTTTTTTCCTTTCTCAAACAGAAAACAATGCACAGTATACATTGCAATGCATCTAAATGTGAAAGACTGAATAATTTTGGTCTTTCTATTGGTCTTTCTACACCAGTGGTTCTCAACCTTTTTAAAGCCACGACCCCCAACCGGTTGTAAGTCGAGGACTAAACCGGTCGTAAGTCGAGGACTAAACCGGTCGTAAGTCAAGGACTTTCCCTGTCTGGGAGCGCCGTGCATGCATGGTTCCGCCCCCTGCGCCAGCCGAGGCGTAGCTGGCAAGCGGCAGAGACGGAGCAGGCCGACCACCAGCTGGCCCAGCTCAAGGGAGGTAAGGCACCTGCCGTAAAAGGGAAAAAAAATGGCGGACAGCCTTGTTTGGCGACCCCCGTGAAATGGTCGAACGACCCCAAATCGGGTCGCGACCCATAGGTTGAGAACCGCTGTTCTAGACCATGGGCTGGATTTAAAGTTGTGCCACTAAAATCTGTGAGATCTGTTAGATTCAGTCCTGTTGATTTCAAGGGGACAAATCTATTTCAAGGTCTATCCTGAACACAGTCAAGTCTGCTTCCAACCTCTGGCATTAGAAAGCAAACAGCAGACTATGCAGCTGCTGAAGTGCTTACTGGAGCTTTTATAACAAGAAGCAATCCACACCCAAAGACCAATGGTTTCTGTGCAAAAAAATGACAAATAGGCAGCTTTAACGATTGGTCAGGTAGCTTCCTAGAGACCTTTGTGTGGCTTGGGTATAGGTCAAAAGGGCAGAGGAGCAGGTGCCCTTTGATAGGAGGATAAGGGAGGTGGGTCATCTGTTTGGGTATTCTAATGGCTTTATGACTTCATCCCTGCAGGCTAAAATATCAGTTACTGTCAGTTATCACTTATCAGAGTGAAGATGCATTTCTAGAGTTAAGTTGCTGTTCAGTAGGGCTCCTGGACTCTGGGGAAGCTTCCCTCTTTTAATAGCCAAATCTTAGAGGGGGGAGGGGAGTTTACATTAGGTTTAGGGTGGGGATGAGGGTGAGAGTGAGAGTGAGGGTGAGGATGAAAGGCTGAGTTTGAGGGCCAGGCTGAGCAAATGGTTGAGGTTAAGAGGGTCAGGATCAGGGGGAGGGGACAGGGAGGGGTATGGATATGGAGAATGGGAGGAATAAAGGAAAAGGTAAAAAGAGGAAGGGGATGGAAAGGGCAGGGAGGGTTTCTTGCCTGCCTGAGCAGAGGGTTGGACTTGATGACCTCCAAGGTCCCTTCCAACTTTATTATTATTATTATTATTATTATTATTATTATTATTATTATTATTATTATTATTAAGATGGGGATGGGGACAAAAAGGTGGAGTAGGATGGGTAGGAGAGGGGCGTTTGAGAGGGGAAGGGGACAGGCCAGGGGGGAAGGAAAGGGAGGAGCATGAAGAAGGGGAGGGGGTAATGAAGAACTAGAGTGGGACTGGTAGGAGAGGGGAGGGGAGGGGACAGGAGAGGGAAGGCACAAATGGTGGTGGAGGAATTCCAATGCCTCTATGACTCCATCCAGGCAGGCCACCATCAGAGGTAAGGGAGAGGGAGGGAAAGGAAGGACAAGGGGCAGGGAGGAGAAGGGGAAAAGTGGGAAGGGGAGAAGGGAAGAGGAAAGGGTGGGGGATGAAAAAGCGTAGTGGGCTGAGTGGGGCAGCAAGTGGAGAGGAGGGGACAGGGAAACAGAGTGCAGGGAGGGACAGGGAGGGGAGAACTCCAATATCTTTAAGACTCCATCCATGCAGGTTATCATCAGAGGTAAGTGAGAGGGAGGGAGCGGGAGGGAGAGTGAAGGGAATGGGGAGGAGAGAGGGAGAGGCAGCAAGGGCAGGGGGACAGGAAGTGGGAAGGAAAGGTGGAGGGGGACAAAGAAATAGACTGGGCCAGGGAAAAGAGGCAAGAGGAGGGGAGAGATGGGGAGGTAGGCCATCCCTGTAGGCCAATAGAGATGTGAGAGGAAGGAAGAGGGAGGGTGAGGGAAATGAGGGGCAGAGGCAGGAGGGGGAGGGGAGAGGGAGAGGGAGGGGATAGGCAGGAGGAAAGGGAGGGGGACAAAGAGAAGGCAGATATGAGGGAGGTGCAGAAGGTCCGAAGGAGGACAAGGGCAATGGGGATGTGGAGGGAAGGGCAAGGGAGGCGATAGGAACAAACAAGTGCATGGAGAGGAGAACCCCAAGGGGAGAGGGATGCAGGAAAGAGAAGAGGGGAATGGGCAAGGGCAGGGGAACAGGGCCTCCTCCCCTTCCCGTGTCCACTCCATCTCCCCCTCCCCAAAACTACAACAGAACTACCACAGCATTAGAACTAGAAAAGAATTAGAATTGGAGTAAAAGAGTACCAGAATAGTTTACCTGCCAGAACAGAACTGGAGCAGAAATAGAACAGAATACAACAGAATTAGGATAGGATAGGATAGGATAGGATAGGATAGGATAGGATAGCATAGCATAGCATAGCATAGCATAGCATAGCATAGCATAGCATAGCATAGCATAGCATAGCATAGCACAGGACAGGACAGGACAGGATTAGAATCAGAATAGAATTAGAACAGAATTAATATTAGAACTAGAACATAATGAATAGAATTAGAGCACAATGAATAGAATAGAATAGAATAGAATAGAATAGAATAGAATAGAATAGAATAGAATAGAATAGAATAGAATAGAATAGAATAGGATTTCGAACAGAATTAATATTAGAATTAGAACATAGGAATAGAATTAGAGCATAATTAGAATAGAATTAGAACTAGAATAGAATAAAATTAGAAATAGAATAGAATTAGAATTAGAGTAAAATTAGTGTTTGATTAGAATTAGAACTAGAATGGATTTAGAATAGAATTAAGAATTAGAATAGTGTGGAATTAGGATAGTATTAGAATTAGAGTTCAACAACCTGACATATGGGAAAACAACCCATAGCAATAACTACATGACTTTAACATTTTAATATTGCTGGAGATAATGACCAGTTTAAGCTGTGTTGGCATTCCTTTTGCAATTTCTTTGAAAATTGTAAATTTAGAAAATTCTGAGTGCTTTATTAAAGCTGAAGTAGTGAGGGATTCATCTGGTTTGCACCAGGTCAGTAGAACCAGTAGCTAATTTTTTGTTGACTTCGGTGAACTGGCTGATGCCCTAGCCCTTTTTCGCAAGGCCCAGAATCAACCACTGGAAGTGTGTGGACGTCACTTCCAGAAGTCCATTCTGAGCCAGGGAGGCCTCCCAGGCCCAAAATGGCCCATCTGAAGTGCATCCACGCACTTCCAGTGGGCAGTTCTGGGCCTGGGAGGCCTCCCTGGCTCAGAACAGACTTCCGGAAGTGGCGTCCACACAGAAAACCGGTTGTTCAGGTATTTGAATCCCACTACTGAGCTGAAGTGATACTGGGATAGCACTGAGAAACCTATTAGCTGTAGCACTGCTTATGCAAAAGTCCTTTAATTTAAAAAAAATACAGCACATGTTTAGAAGCATGATTATCAAATACCTATCACTGAAATTAGATCTTTGCAAACGTTAAAAAGGGATGGGGGTGAGAAGAAGTTTACGAAATAAAGAAAAGAAAGGAAGAGCCAAAAGTTTCTCAAGGGTGAGCAAGAACTAATCTAAGAAACAAGCGTGTATGATGACCTCTAGGCTTCAATGGGTTAGGAAAAAATATAGATATAAAAGTAGATGTATATAATTGATTAAAGTGACATACGAAAGATGGTAATTCCGTCTGAATTCGTACCGGGTCGTTATTCGTGTAAGGTTAATAAAGATGAGGTGACTAAATACTGACCTTCTGAAAAAGAGGGGTTTTGATTAGAATGAATCGAACATTCGTTCTCTAAATGTACGGTGAATCGTTTCATAAAAAAACCATTTTCTGAATAAAATTTAACAGGAAGCACTGACGGGAAAAAAAAGTGCAACTAAATTTGTTTTCTATTTGGGCACTCACACAATAATGTACCAAAGGGAATATGGGCGTTTCCTGAAAGCAGAATTGATTAACATTTAACTAGTGGGAGGTAGGAAGGATGCCTGTGGCATATTCCAATAGTAAAGGGATTAATCACTTAATCCCTACAGGTATTATAGTTAGTCCTTGACTTACAACCATTCATTCAACAACTGTTCAAAGTTAATGAGGCGCTGAACAGAGAGATTTACGACCAGTCCTCAAAGTCCTGGCTGCTGCAGTGCCCCTGCAGTTGTGTGATCAAAATTTGGGTGCTTGGCAACCAGTTCACATTTATGACCAATTGCCATGTCCCATGGTCACGTGATTGCCATTTGCAACCTTCCCAGCTAGCTCCTCACAAGCAAAGTCAATGGGGAAGCCAGCAGTGAAGCTTTATTTATTGCTTATTTATACATCAAATTTTAAAACTGGCCATTTGCCTCATACAGTAGAGAGACTCTGGATGGTGTACAAAAGTGATGTTTTATGTTTTAAAACATAAACACAGCATATAAAATTTAAAAAGGCAAAGATGAATTAAAACTAAAAATGAGTGTTAAAGTTAATTAAAAGGTAGGCGGTGGGCTTCCAAGGTGCTATCCAGTCCCAAGGCTATGTATGGTATTCCTCTGTGATTCCCAAGCAAGGCTGCAGAGCCATAGAATCAAGATCAAGCGAAGTATTAGTACCACTTTATAAAACCCTAGTAAGACCACATCTGGAATACTGCAGCCAATTTTGGTCATCATATTGCAAAAAGAATGTTGAGAGTTTGGAAAAAATTCAGAGAAGAGCAACTAAGATGATCAAAGGCCTGGAGACTAAAACATATCTCCCCTCCTTCCGCCGCGCCCTAAAGACATGGCTTTTCCAACAAGCGGGATTGGCCTAGGGAATTTTAGTGGGGGTTTTTAAGGGAAATTTTAATTATTAGGCCATTACAAATATTTCCTTTTAATCTGGTTTTAATTTGATATTTACTGTAATATTGGTTTTATAAGGCTGTCAGCCGCCCTGAGTCCGGTAAGGAGAAGGGCGGGATACAAATCAAATAAATAAATAAATAAATAAATAAATATGAAGAACAGCTGCAGGACTAGGGTTTGGCTAATTTAAAGAAAAGAAGAAACAGGGGCGACATGATAGCAGTATTCCAGTATTTGAGGGACTGCCACAAAGATGAGGGGGTCACATTATTCTCCAAGGCACCAGAGGGCAGGACAAGAAACAATGGTTGGAAACTGAACAAAGAGAGAAGCAACCTAGAATTAAGGAGAAACTTCCTGACAGTGAGGACAATTAACCAGTGGAACAGCTTGCCTGGATGCAGTATTCCAAGTGTGGCTTTACCAAAGCATTGTAAAGTAGTAATAACACTTCATGTGATCTTGATTCTATCCCTCTGTTAATGCAGCCTAGCACTGTGTTGGCTTTTTTGACAGCTGCAGCACAGTGCTGGCTCATATTTAAGTGATTGTCCACTAGGACTCCAAGATCCCTCTCACAGTTACTACCAGTGCTTTTTTTCTAAAAAAAAAAAAAAAAAAAAGGTGCCGGAACTCACACACATCGTACAACCCGCCTTGCCTACCCTACAAGGTTCCATCCAAAACAGGTGCCGGAACTCCGTTCTGAGCATTCTATGAGAAAAAAAGCCCTGGTTACTACTATTGAGCAAGGTACCACCTATACTATACCTGTACATTTGTTTTTTCTTGCCTAAATGTAAAACCTTACTTTTTTCACCATTGAATTTCATTTTGTTATATAGCGCCCAATGTTCAAGTCTGTCAAGATCCTTCGGTATCTTAAACCTGTTGGCTATTCCTGCCAACTTGGTGTCGTCTGCAAATTTGATGAGTTCCCCATCTATCCCCTCATCCAAATCATTGAGAAAGATGTTGAAGAGCACTGGGCCCAGAACTGAGTCCTGGGGCATCCCACTACACACTTCCCTCCATGTAGGTGCAGTTCCATTGAGGACCACACGCCGGTCAGCCAGCTACGAACCCATCTGGTGGTGATGCTGTCTAACCCATATTTTTCTATCTTATCAAGTACTAGGTTGTGGTCTACTTTATCAAAGGCCTTACTGAAGTCCAAGTAAATTATATCCACAGCATTCCTTTGATCCACTAATTTTGTCACTTGGTCAAAGAATGCAATAAGATTTGTCTGGCATGATCTGTTTTTGACAAACCCATGTGGGCTTTTGGTAATGACTTTGTTTGCCTCTAGGTGTTTGCTGATTCGTTGTTTGATTATCTTTTCTAGAATCTTCCTAGGTATTTCCTGGATCTTTTTTTTTTTTTTGAAGATGGGAACTACATCAGCTCTTTTCCAGTCCTCTGGTAGTTCCCCAGTGCTCCAGGATCTTTGAAAGATATAGTTCAGTGGTTCTGAGATCACATCTGCCAGTTCCTTTAGAACCTTGGGGTGTAATCCATCTGGTCCTGGTGATTTGAATTCATCTAGGGTGGACAGGTGCTCACTTACCATTTTCTTGCCTATCTTAACTTGTGTTTCTAATCTGTTTTTTACGGTACTGTTTTTGATAGGTTGGACTGTTTTTTCCTTTTGTGTAAAGACAGATGCAAAAAACGAGTTACATAGTTCTGCTTTCTCCCTGTTGCTTGTCACCTTCTTGCCACTTTCTCCCACTAATGGACCAATCATTTCCTTAACTGTTTTCTTGTTTTTTACATGTTGAAAGAAGCTTTTTTTGTTATTTTTGTCTTTTGTCGCAAGCCTTAGTTCATTTTGAGCCTTAGCTTTCCTCACTTCATCTTTGCAGGCTTGGCTATTTGCTGATATTCTGCCTTAGTTATGTGCCCCTCTTTCCACTTTTTATACTTCCTTTTCTTCTTTCAATTTATCAGAGAGTTCTTTATGCAGCCATGCTGGTTTCTTTTGAGAGCTGTTATTTTTCTTCTTCGTTGATATTGTGCTAGACTGGGTTTTTATAATATCACTTTTCAAAATTTCCCAAGCTTCTTGAGTTGTTTTCCCCTTGAGGATTCTCATCCATGAAATCCTTCCCAAGCTCTCTCTAAGTATTGAAATTAGCTCTCTTAAAGTCCAAGACTCTAGTTTGACTGTTCTATTGCTTGTGCTTGCATAATGTTGAATTCCAATATTGCATGATCACTCCCCCCCAAGGTTCCTGTGGCTTCAACACATTCTAACATTTCATCTCTTTTAATGAGAATTAAGTCCAATATGGCTGATCCCCTAGTTCCCTTCTGTACTTTTTGGCAGACAAAGTTGTCTGCTAGGTTTGTCAGGAATCTGTTTGATCTTCCACTTAGTGCAGAGTTTGTCTCCCAGTTGTTGTCAGGGTAATTAAAGTCCCCCATTACCATTGTGATGTGCTTCCTACATACCTTAGTTAGCTGACTAGCAAAAAGTTCATCTATTTCTTTTGTTTGGTTGGGTGGCCTATAGTATACACCTATGGCAATGTCATTTTTTCCCCTTTTATATTGACCCAAATGCATTCGAGACAGTTTTCATCATTGTTGTGCTCTATTTCTGTAGAGATGTAGTTATTTCTTATAGAGAGAGCAACTCCACCTCCTCCTTATTTGGTCTGTTTCTTTTAAATAATTTAAATCCCTGTATCTGTATGTTCCATTTGTGGGTTTCAGCCCATCAAGTTTCCGTAATGGCAACAAAATCATATCTGCCCTCATCATTTACCTGAATTTCTAATTCACTCTGTTTATTGCTCATACTCTGTGCATTGGTGTATAGACATTTGAACCCTTTATGACTGCCCATGTTTAGTTTCTACATAACCTGTATGGTGCCTGAGTTCCCCTATTTTCTTACCACCTGTTTGATTAGTGCACTTGGTGTGGCACTCACTGTTAAAAGCTTGATTTTGCTTGACAGCTAGGTTGATATTCTTGTCCACACATACCTCTATATTACATGCACTGATAACCCTATAATTTTTAGATAGCTGGGGACAGGAATGTTCTGTATCAATTAACTAACTGTCCCTGTTGTTCAGTTTAAATATTTCTCCAGAAAATCTGTGAATTTATTGCCAAATAACTCAGTCCCTTTCTTTGATGGATGCAAGCCATCTCTTTTGTATACTTTTTCATTGGACCAGCTGCAGACATCATGTCTAATATAACCAAAGCCTTCTCCTTTACTCCACTCCTTTAGTCACATATTGAATTCTGCTATACACTGGCCATTTCTATTTTTTTCTTATATACTGGTAAAACCTCTGAAAAAGTAAGCCTACCGCCTATCCTGCTAAGTTCCTGCCCCAAACTCTGGAAATCATTCTGCACAGAGTGTACATCTTTTTAGGATAGATCGTTAGTGCCAAGATGTACAATAGCATCCACATCACAGTCCTTGCTGGCATTCTTGACTTTCTTAAAAATACGCTTCTTGTCCCTACTGGCAGTGGCACCTGAAAGACACCTGACCTCTTTCAGAACCTCTGTATCCTTTCCTACATTTACATCCCTTATAATTGAATCAACAACCAGAAGGTGGCTTCTCTTTTTGGATGCCTTACTCTTCTTGCATAACTGATGTGTAATATCTGATTCGCACTTTCCCCTGTCCAAAACAAGTTCTTCATCTCGGCCTCCCAAATTGGGAAAAATATTATCAAGCAGCCACGCTCATCTGGGCGAAAGAGTGGATACATTTGAGAAATAGGAGATTATTAGCCTTAGAAGGCCATGATATGCAGATAGGGTGGCACGCAATTCTTTGGGAAAGAAAGCATAAGGCTCATCAATACTTCCAGAAACATTACATCAGATGGGCACTATTCGATGTATGGGTTAGAATCAAAAAACGCAATTATATGGAAATCCCTAATTGGGTATCCACATTGGAGATATTCATACACCCAAATTTTATGAAATTAGGAAAGGTGATCACATACAAAGACATCTTAGACGAAGGAGGAGAATTAAAATCGAGGAATAAGTTATAAGAAGAAGGGATAGAACTTGAATGGTGGGCGTACCTCCAAATTAAATTGCGATATATGAAGGATAAAAAAGAATGGGGAATAAAACTAGAACATACAGAATTAGATAAAATTATATTAGGAACGGAGGAAAAAGAGATAAAAAGGATATATCAATATTTATTGGAACAGAGTATGTTGGAAGAGCAAGTAAAAGACACAATTTGGAGTAAAAATTTTGGTTATGGTATTGATTTAGATAACTGGCAAGAATTATGGGAAAGGAATAGGAAGCTGACATTAGCTACTGCATACAAAGAAAACTTATATAAGATGTTCTACAGGTGGCACCTTCCCCCTGTGAGATTAGCTAAAATGGACAAAAAGATCTCACCGAAATGTTGCAAATGCAAAGAATCACTAGGGACCTACTACCATATGTGGTGGGAATGCTCCAAAGCACAAAACTTTTGCCATTTGATAAAACAGTGGTTAGAAGAGATACTAATGCAGAACATCAAGTTAAAGCCAGAACTCTTTCTGCTGGGTATTACTAAGGATAAATATAATAAAGGATCCCTATACCTATTACTACACATGCTAACAGCAGCAAGATTAGTCTTTGCACAGAAATGGAAAGATAACTAGACACCCTCAGAAGAAGAGGTAATAAATAAGATTTTATCCTGAAATGGATAGGTTGACATTAGAACTCAAGGACAAGAGTGAAACAGATTATTATGAAATCTGGAACAAATTGTATAATTGGTTGGGGAAAAATAGATGAAAAAAACCTCTGATTCAGCAAAACATGTTGATCAAGAAAGATACTGATCAAAGGAAAAATATTAAAATACTAAAGTGAAAATTAAGAATATAGTTGATGGGATCTACCATTTGTTTGAATATGAGGCCAAGGTCGGCCATGTCTGAGGGACGCGGCATTAGAATGGTGAGGGGGGAGGTTGGGGGGCTAAGGGAGGGTGGTGTGATCAGTACGGTCAGTGGGAGGGGCAGATATGGCGGGAGCAGAGGACCATATCGGGTTTTGGGAGCACGCACACGCTACTTACAAGCTTGTGGGTGCTCCGGTCCTCAGGACTCTACTCGGCCCCCAGGGATCTTAGACCCTCGGGCCCGGGATCACCGGCTGATGCTATGCAATGCCAGGTCCATGGTGAACAAGGCCCCCCTCATCCAAGATCTCATTCAAGAGGGGGGTGCGGACCTGGCAGGTATCACCGAGACCTGGCTGGGCACGGAAGGG